>NW_026783529.1:302500-496759 GCF_949774975.1 Lagenorhynchus albirostris
CGTCCCCTAATCCTAAGCCGTACGCTAACACTAACACGCGACCTCACACGCACGCTCCCCCTAAAGCGTTGTCGGACCCTCAGCTGGATCCTAAACCGTCCCCGTCACCTAACCCTAACCCTAGCCCGAACCCTAACCCTAACCCTTCCCCGAAGCCTGACCCTCACTCGTCCCCTAATCCTAACCCGTAGGCTCACACTAACCCGCGCCCTTACACGCACGCTCCCCCTAAAGCGTTGTCGGACCCTCACCTGGACCCTAAAACGTCCCCTAAACCTAACCCTAACCCTAGGCCGAACCCTAACCCTAACACTTCCCCAAAGCCTGACCCTCACCCGTCCCCTAATCCTAACCCGTACGCTCACACTAACTCGCGCCCTCACACGCACGCTCCCCCTAAAGCGTTGTCGGAACCTCACCTGGACCCTGAACCGTCCCCGTCCCCTAACCCTAACCCTAGCCCGAACCCTAACCCTAACCCTTCCCCGAAGCCTGACGCTCACCCGTCCCCTAATCCTAACCCGTACGGTAACACTAACCCGCGCCCTCACACGCACGCTCCCCGTAAAGCGTTTTCGGAACCTCACCTGGACCCTAAACCGTCCCCGTCCCCTAACCCTAACCCTAGCCCGAACCCTAACCCTAACCCTTCCCCGAAGCCTGACCCTCACCCGTCACCTAATCCTAACCCGTAGGCTCACACTAACCCGCGCCCTCACACGCACGATCCCCCTAAAGCGTTGTCGGACCCTCACCTGGACCCTAAACCGTCCCCATCCCCTAACCCTAACCCTAGCCCGAACCCTACCCCTAACCCTTCCCCGAAGCATGACCCTCACCCGTCGCCTAATCCTAAGCCGTACGCTAACACTAACCCGCGCCCTCACACGCACGCTCCCCCTAAAGCGTTGTCGGACCCTCACCTGGACCCTAAACCGTCCCCGTCCCCTAACCCTAACCCTAGCCCGAACCCTAACCCTAACCCTTCCCCGAAGCCTGACGCTCACCCGTCCCCTAATCCTAACCCGTATGGTAACACTAACCCGCGCTCTCACACGCACGCTCCCCCTAAAGCGTTGTCGGACCCTCTCCTGGACCCTAAACCGTCCCCGTCCCCTAACCCTAACCCTAGCCAGAACCCTAACCCTAACCCTTCCCCGAAGCCTGACCCTCACCCGTCCCCTAATCCTAACCTGGAGGCTCACACTAACCCGCGCCCTCACACGCACGATCCCCCTAAAGCGTTGTCGGACCCTCACCTGTACCCTAAACCGTCCCCGTCCCCTAAACCTAACCCTAGCCCGAACCCTAACCCTAACCCTTCCCCGAAGCATGACCCTCACCCGTCCCCTAATCCTAAGCCGTACGCTAACACTAACACGCGCCCTCACACGCACGCTCCCCCTAAAGTGTTGTCGGACCCTCACCTGGACCCTAAACCGTCCCCTTCCGCTAACCCTAACCCTAGCCCGAACCCTAACCCTAACCCTTCCCCGAAGCCTGACCCTCACCCGTCCCCTAATCCTAAACCGTAGGCTCACACTAACCTGCGCCCTCACACGCACGCTCCCCCTAAAGCATTGTCGGAACCTCACCTGGACCCTAAACCGTCCCCGTCCCCTAACTCTAACCCTAGCCCGAACCCTAACCCTAACATTTCCCCGAAGCCTGACCCTCACCCGTCCCCTAATCCTAACCCGTAGGCTCACACTAACCCGCGCCCTCACACGCACGCTCCCCCTAAAGCTTTGTCGGACCCTCACCTGGACCCTAAACCGTCCCTGTACCCTAACCCTAACCCTAGCCCGAAACCTAACCCTAACCCTTCAACGAAACCTGACCCTCACCCGTCCCCTAATCCTAACCCGTAGGCTCACACTAACCCACGCCCTCACACGCACGCTCCCCCTAAAGCGTTGTCGGACCCTCACCTGAACCCTAAACCGTCCCCGTCCCCTAACCCTAACCCTAGCCCGAACCCTAACCCTAACCCTTCCCCGAAGCCTGACCCTCACCCGTCCCCTAATCCTAACCCGTACGCTAACACTAACCCACGCCCTCACACGCACGCTCCCCCTAAAGTGTTGTCGGACCTTCACCTGGACCCTAAACCGTCCCCGTCCCCTAACCCTAACCCTAGCCCGAACCCTAACCCTAACCCTTCCCCGAAGCCTGACCCTCACCCGTCCCCTAATCCTAACCCGTACGCTAACACTAACCCACGCCCTCACACGCACGCTCCCCCTAAGGCGTTGTCGGACCCTCACCTGGACCCTAAACCGTCCCCGTCCCCTAACCCTAACCCTAGCACGAACCCTAAACCTAACCCTTCCCTGAAGCCTGACGCTCACCCGTTCCCTAAACCTAACCCGTACGGTAACACTAACCTGCGCCCTCACATGCACGCTCCCCCTAAAGCGTTGTCGGACCCTCACCTGGACCCTAAACCGTCCCCGTCCCCTAACCCTAACCCTAGCCCGAACCCTAACCATAACACTTCCCCGAAGCCTGACCCTCACCCGTCCCCTAATCCTAACCCGTACGCTCACACTAACTCGCGCCCTCACACGCACGCTGCCCCTAAAGCGTTGTCAGACCCTCACCTGGACCCTAAACCGTCCCCGTCCCCTAACCCTAACCCTAGCCCGAACCCTAACACTAACCCTTCCCCGAAGCCTGACCCTCACCCGTCCCCTAATCCTAAACCGTAGGCTCACACTAACCTGCGCCCTCACACGCACGCTCCCCCTAAAGCATTGTCGGAACCTCACCTGGACCCTAAACCGTCCCCGTACCCTAACCCTAACCCTAGCCCGAACCCTAACCCTAACACTTCCCCGAAGCCTGACCCTCACCCATCCCCTAATCCTAACCCGTACGCTAACACTAACCCGCGCCCTCACACGCACGCTCCCCCTAAAGCGTTGTCGGACCCTCACCTGGACCCTAAACCGTCCCCGTCCCCTAACCCAAACCCTAGCCCGAACCCTAACCCTAACCCTTCCCCGAAGCCTGACCCTCACCCATCCCCTAATCCTAACCCGCACGCAAACACTAACCCGGGCCCTCACACGCATGCTCCCCCTAAAGCGTTGTCGGACCCTCACCTGGACCCTAAACCGTCCCCGTCCCCTAACCCTAACCCTAGCCCGAACCCTAACCCTAACCCTTCCCCGAAGCCTGACCCTCACCCGTCCCCTAATCCTAACCCGTAGGCTCACACTAACCCGCGCCCTCACACGCACGCTCCCCCTAAAGCGTTGTCGGACCCTCACCTGGACCCTAAACCGTCCCCGTCCCCTAACCCTAACCCTAGCCCGAACCCTAACCCTAACCCTTCCCCGAAGCCTGACCCTCACCCGTCCCCTAATCCTAACCCGTAGGCTCACACTAACCCGCGCGCTCACACGCACGCTCCCCCTAAAGCGTTGTCGGACCCTCACCTCGACCCTAAACCGTCCCCGTCCCCTAACCCTAACCCTAGCCCGAACCCTAACCCTAACCCTTCCCCGAAGCCTGACCCTCACCCGTCCCCTAATCCTAACCTGTACGCTAACACTAACCCGCGCCCTCACATGCACGCTCTCCCTAAAGCGTTGTCGTACCCTCAGCTGGATCCTAAACCGTCCCCGTCCCCTAACCCTAACCGTAGCCCGAACCCTAACCCTAACCCTTCCCCGAAGCCTGACCCTCACCCGTCCCCTAATCCTAACCCGTAGGCTCACACTAACCCGCGCCCTAACACGCACGCTCCCCCTAAAGCCTTGTCGGACCCTCACCAGGACCCTAAACCGTCCCCGTCCCCTAACCCTAACCCTAGCCCGAACCCTAACCATAACACTTCCCCGAAGCCTGACCCTCACCCGTCCCCTAATCCTAACCCGTACGCTCACACTAACTTGCGCACTCACACGCACGCTCCCCCTAAAGCGTTGTCGGACCCTCACCTGGACCCTATGCCGTCCCCGTCCCCTAACCCTAACCGTAGCCCGATCCCTAACCCTCACCCTTCCCCGAAGCCTGACCCTCACCCGTCCCCTAATCCTAACCCGTAGGCTCACACTAACCCGCGCCCTCACACGCACGCTCCCCCTAAAGCGTTGTCGGACCCTCACTTGGACCCTAAACCGTCCCCGTCCCCTAACCCTAACCCTAGCCCGAACCCTAACCCTAACACTTCCCCGAAACCTGACCTTCACCCGTCCCCTAATCCTAACCCGTAGGCTCACACTAACCCGCGCCCTCACACGCACGCTCCCCCTAAAGCATTGTCGGAACCTCACCTGGACCCTAAACCGTCCCCGTCCCCTAACCCTAACCCTAGCCCGAACCCTAACCCTAACCCTTCCCCGAAGCCTGACCCTCACTCGTCCCCTAATCCTAACCCGTATGCTAACACTAACCCGCGCCCTCACACACACGCTCCCCCTAAAGCGTTGTCGGACCCTCAATTGGACCCTAAGCCGTCCCCGTCCCCTAACCCTAACCCTAGCCCGAACCCTAACCCTAACCCTTCCCCGAAGCCTGAACCTAACCCGTCCCCTAATCCTAAACCGCACGCTAACACTAACCCGGGCCCTCACACGCATGCTCCCCCTAAAGCGTTGTCAGACACTCACCTGGACCCTAAACCGTCCCCGTCCCCTAACTCTAACCCTAGCCCGAACCCTAACCCTAACATTTCCCCGAAGCCTGACCCTCACCCGTCCCCTAATCCTAACCCGTAGGCTCACACTAACCCGCGCCCTCACACGCACGTTCCCCCTAAAGCTTTGTCGGACCCTCACCTGGACCCTAAACCGTCCCCGTACCCTAACCCTAACCCTAGCCCGAACCCTAACCCTAACCCTTCAACGAAACCTGACCCTCACCCGTCCCCTAATCCTAACCCGTAGGCTCACACTAACCCACGCCCTCACACGCACGCTCCCCCTAAAGCGTTGTCGGACCCTCACCTGAACCCTAAACCGTCCCCGTCCCCTAACCCTAACCCTAGCCCGAACCCTAACCCTAACCCTTCCCCGAAGCCTGACCCTCACCCGTCCCCTAATCCTAACCCGTACGCTAACACTAACCCACGCCCTCACACGCACGCTCCCCCTAAAGTGTTGTCGGACCTTCACCTGGACCCTAAACCGTCCCCGTCCCCTAACCCTAACCCTAGCCCGAACCCTAACCCTAACCCTTCCCCGAAGCCTGACCCTCACCCGTCCCCTAATCCTAACCCGTACGCTAACACTAACCCACGCCCTCACACGCACGCTCCCCCTAAAGCGTTGTCGGACCCTCACCTGGACTCTAAACCGTCCCCGTCCCCTAACCCTAACCCTAGCACGAACCCTAACCCTAACCCTTCCCTGAAGCCTGACGCTCACCCGTTCCCTAATCCTAACCCGTACGGTAACACTAACCTGCGCCCTCACATGCACGCTCCCCCTAAAGCGTTGTCGGACCCTCACCTGGACCCTAAACCGTCCCCGTCCCCTAACCCTAACCCTAGCCCGAACCCTAACCATAACACTTCCCCGAAGCCTGACCCTCACCCGTCCCCTAATCCTAACCCGTACGCTCACACTAACTCGCGCCCTCACACGCACGCTGCCCCTAAAGCGTTGTCAGACCCTCACCTGGACCCTAAACCGTCCCCGTTCCTAACCCTAACCCTAGCCCGAACCCTAACACTAACCCTTCCCCGAAGCCTGACCCTCACCCGTCCCCTAATCCTAAACCGTAGGCTCACACTAACCTGCGCCCTCACACGCACGCTCCCCCTAAAGCATTGTCGGAACCTCACCTGGACCCTAAACCGTCCCCGTACCCTAACCCTAACCCTAGCCCGAACCCTAACCCTAACACTTCCCCGAAGCCTGACCCTCACCCATCCCCTAATCCTAACCCGTACGCTAACACTAACCCGCGCCCTCACACGCACGCTCCCCCTAAAGCGTTGTCGGACCCTCACCTGGACCCTAAACCGTCCCCGTCCCCTAACCCAAACCCTAGCCCGAACCCTAACCCTAACCCTTCCCCGAAGCCTGACCCTCACCCATCCCCTAATCCTAACCCGCACGCTAACACTAACCCGGGCCCTCACACGCATGCTCCCCCTAAAGCGTTGTCGGACCCTCACCTGGACCCTAAACCGTCCCCGTCCCCTAACCCTAACCCTAGCCCGAACCCTAACCCTAACCCTTCCCCGAAGCCTGACCCTCACCCGTCCCCTAATCCTAACCCGTAGGCTCACACTAACCCGCGCCCTCACACGCACGCTCCCCCTAAAGCGTTGTCGGACCCTCACCTGGACCCTAAACCGTCCCCGTCCCCTAACCCTAACCCTAGCCCGAACCCTAACCCTAACACTTCCCCGAAACCTGACCCTCACCCGTCCCCTAATCCTAACCCGTAGGCTCACACTAACCCGCGCCCTCACACGCACGCTCCCCCTAAAGCATTGTCGGAACCTCACCTGGACCCTAAACCGTCCCCGTCCCCTAACCCTAACCCTAGCCCGAACCCTAACCCTAACCCTTCCCCGAAGCCTGACCCTCACTCGTCCCCTAATCCTAACCCGTATGCTAACACTAACCCGCGCCCTCACACACACGCTCCCCCTAAAGCGTTGTCGGACCCTCAATTGGACCCTAAGCCGTCCCCGTCCCCTAACCCTAACCCTAGCCCGAACCCTAACCCTAACCCTTCCCCGAAGCCTGACCCTAACCCGTCCCCTAATCCTAACCCGCACGCTAACACTAACCCGGGCCCTCACACGCATGCTCCCCCTAAAGCGTTGTCAGACACTCACCTGGACCCTAAACCGTCCCCGTCCCCTAACTCTAACCCTAGCCCGAACCCTAACCCTAACATTTCCCCGAAGCCTGACCCTCACCCGTCCCCTAATCCTAACCCGTAGGCTCACACTAACCCGCGCCCTCACACGCACGCTCCCCCTAAAGCTTTGTCGGACCCTCACCTGGACCCTAAACCGTCCCCGTACCCTAACCCTAACCCTAGCCCGAACCCTAACCCTAACCCTTCAACGAAACCTGACCCTCACCCGTCCCCTAATCCTAACCCGTAGGCTCACACTAACCCACGCCCTCACACGCACGCTCCCCCTAAAGCGTTGTCGGACCCTCACCTGAACCCTAAACCGTCCCCGTCCCCTAACCCTAACCCTAGCCCGAACCCTAACCCTTCCCCGAAGCCTGACCCTCACCCGTCCCCTAATCCTAACCCGTACGCTAACACTAACCCACGCCCTCACACGCACGCTCCCCCTAAAGTGTTGTCGGACCTTCACCTGGACCCTAAACCGTCCCCGTCCCCTAACCCTAACCCTAGCCCGAACCCTAACCCTAACCCTTCCCCGAAGCCTGACCCTCACCCGTCCCCTAATCCTAACCCGTACGCTAACACTAACCCACGCCCTCACACGCACGCTACCCCTAAAGCGTTGTCGGACACTCACCTGGAACCTAAACCGTCCCCGTCCCCTAACCCTAACCCTAGCACGAACCCTAACCCTAACCCTTCCCTGAAGCCTGACGCTCACCCGTTCCCTAATCCTAACCCGTACGGTCACACTAACCTGCGCCCTCACATGCACGCTCCCCCTAAAGCGTTGTCGGACCCTCACCTGGACCCTAAACCGTCCCCGTCCCCTAACCCTAACCCTAGCCCGAACCCTAACCATAACACTTCCCCGAAGCCTGACCCTCACCCGTCCCCTAATCCTAACCCGTACGCTCACACTAACTCGCGCCCTCACACGCACGCTGCCCCTAAAGCGTTGTCAGACCCTCACCTGGACCCTAAACCGTCCCCGTCCCCTAACCCTAACCCTAGCCCGAACCCTAACACTAACACTTCCCCGAAGCCTGACCCTCACCCGTCCCCTAATCCTAAACCGTAGGCTCACACTAACCTGCGCCCTCACACGCAGGCTCCCCCTAAAGCATTGTCGGAACCTCACCTGGACCCTAAACCGTCCCCGTACCCTAACCCTATCCCTAGCCCGAAACCTAACCCTAACACTTCCCCGAAGGCTGACCCTCACCCATCCCCTAATCCTAACCCGTACGCTAACACTAACCCGCGCCCTCACACGCACGCTCCCCCTAAAGCGTTGTCGGACCCTCACCTGGACCCTAAACCGTCCCCGTCCCCTAACCCAAACCCTAGCCCGAACCCTAACCCTAACCCTTCCCCGAAGCCTGACCCTCACCCATCCCCTAATCCTAACCCGCACGCTAACACTAACCCGGGCCCTCACACGCATGCTCCCCCTAAAGCGTTGTCGGACCCTCACCTGGACCCTAAACCGTCCCCGTCCCCTAACCCTAACCCTAGCCCGAACCCTAACCCTAACCCTTCCCCGAAGCCTGACCCTCACCCGTCCCCTAATCCTAACCCGTAGGCTCACACTAACCCGCGCCCTCACACGCACGCTCCCCCTAAAGCGTTGTCGGACCCTCACCTGGACCCTAAACCGTCCCCGTCCCCTAACCCTAACCCTAGCCCGAACCCTAACCCTAACACTTCCCCGAAGCCTGACCCTCACCCGTCCCCTAATCCTAACCCGTAGGCTCACACTGAACCGCGCCCTCACACGCACGATCCCCCTAAAGCGTTGTCGGACCCTCACCTGGACCCTAAACCGTCCCCGTCCCCTAACCCTAACCGTAGCCCGAACCCTAACCCTAAACATTCCCCGAAACATGACCCTCACCCGTCCCCTAATCCTAAGCCGTACGCTAACACTAACCCGCGCCCTCACACGCACGCTCTCCCTAAAGCGTTGTCGGACCCTCACCTGGACCCTAAACCATCCCCGTCCCCTAACCCTAACCCTAGCCCGAACCCTAACCCTAACCCTTCCCCGAAGCCTGACCCTCACCCGTCACCTAATCCTAACCCGTAGGCTCACACTAACCCGCGCCCTCACACGCACGATCCCCCTAAAGCGTTGTCGGACCCTCACCCGGACCCTAAACCGTCCCCGTCCCCTAACCCTAACCCTAGCCCGAACCCTAACCCTAACCCTTCCCCGAAGCATGACCCTCACCCGTCCCTTAATCCTAAGCCGTACGCTAACACTAACCCGCGCCCTCACACGCACGCTCCCCCTAAAGCGTTGTCGGACCCTCACCTGGACCCTAAACCGTCCCCGTCCCCTAACCCTAACCCTAGCCCGAACCCTAACCCTAACCCTTCCCCGAAGCCTGACCCTCACCCTTCCCCTAATCCTAACCTGTAGGCTCACACTAACCCGCGCCCTAACACGCACGATCCCCCTAAAGCGTTGTCGGACCCTCACCTGGACCCTAAACCGTCGCCGTCCCCTAAACCTAACCCTAGCCCGAACCCTAACCCTAACCCTTCCCCGAAGCATGACCCTCACCCGTCCCCTAATCCTAAGCCGTACGCTAACACTAACCCACGCCCTCACACGCACGCTCCCCCTAAAGTGTTGTCGGACCCTCACCTGGACCCTAAACCGTCCCCGTCCCCTAACCCTAACCCTAGCCCGAACCCTAACCCTAACCCTTCACCGAAGCCTGACCCTCACCCGTCCCCTAATCCTAACCCGTAGGCTCACACTAACCCGCGCCCTCACACACACGCTCCCCCTAAAGCGTTTTCGGACCCTCACCTCGACCCTGAACCGTCCCCTTCCCCTAACCCTAACCCTAGCCCGAACCCTAACCCTAACCCTTCCCCGAAGCCTGACCCTCACCCGTCCCCTAATCCTAACCCGTACGCTAACACTAACCCGCGCCCTCAAATGCACGCTCCTCCTAAAGCGTTGTCGGACCCTCAGCTGGATCCTAAACCGTCCCCGTCCCCTAACCCTAACCCTAGCCCGAACCCTAACCCTAACCCTTCCCCGAAGCCTGACCCTCACCCGTCCCCTAATCCTAACCCGTAGGCTCACACTAACCCGCGCCCTCACACGCACGCTCCCCCTAAAGCGTTGTCGGACCCTCACCTCGACCCTAAACCGTCCCCGTCCCCTAACCCTAACCCTAGCCCGAAACCTAACCCTAACCCTTCCCCGAAGCCTGACCCTCACCCGTCCCCTAATCCTAACCCGTACGCTAACACTAACCCGCGCCCTCACATGCACGCTCCCCCTAAAGCGTTGTCGGACCCTCAGCTGGATCCTAAACCATCCCCGTCCCCTAACCCTAACCCTAGCCCGAACCCTAACCCTAACCCTTCCCCGAAGCCTGACCCTCACCCGTCCCCTAATCCTAACCCGTAGGCTCACACTAACCCGCGCCCTCACACGCACGCTCCCCCTAAAGCGTTGTCGGACCCTCACCTGGACCCTAAACCGTCCCCGTCCCCTAACCCTAACCCTAGCCCGAACCCTAACCCTAACCCTTCCCCGAAGCCTGACCCTCACCCGTCACCTAATTCTAACCCGTAGGCTCACACTAACCCGCGCCCTCACACGCACGATCCCCCTAAAGCGTTGTCGGACCCTCACCCGGACCCTAAACCGTCCCCGTCCCCTAACCCTAACCCTAGCCCGAACCCTAACCCTAACCCTTCCCCGAAGCATGACCCTCACCCGTCCCCTAATCCTAAGCCGTACGCTAACACTAACACGCGACCTCACACGCACGCTCCCCCTAAAGCGTTGTCGGACCCTCAGCTGGATCCTAAACCGTCCCCGTCACCTAACCCTAACCCTAGCCCGAACCCTAACCCTAACCCTAACCCTCACTCGTCCCCTATCCTAACCCGTAGGCTCACACTAACCCGCGCCCTTACACGCACGCTCCCCCTAAAGCGTTGTCGGACCCTCACCTGGACCCTAAAACGTCCCCGTCCCCTAACCCTAACCCTAGCCCGAACCATAACCCTAACCCTTCCCCGAAGCCTGACCCTCACCCGTCCCCTAATCCTAACCCGTACGCTCACACTAACTCGCTCCCTCACACGCACGCTCCCCCTAAAGCGTTGTCAAACCCTCACCTGGACCCTAAACCGTCCCCGTCCCCTAACCCTAACCCTAGCCCGAACCCTAACCCTAACCCTTCCCCGAAGCCTGACGCTCACCCGTCCCCTAATCCTAACCCGTACGGTAACACTAACCCGCGCCCTCACAGGCACGCTCCCCGTAAAGCGTTGTCGGAACCTCACCTGGACCCTAAACCGTCCCCGTCCCCTAACCCTAACCCTAGCCCGAACCCTAACCCTAACCCTTCCACGAAGCCTGACACTCACCCGTCACCTAATCCTAACCCGTAGGCTCACACTAACCTGCGCCCTCACATGCACGCTCCCCCTAAAGCGTTGTCGGACCCTCACGTGGACCCTAAACCGTCCCCGTCCCCTAACCCTAACCCGAACCCTAACCCTAACCCTTCCACGAAGCCTGACACTCACCCGTCACCTAATCCTAACCCGTAGGCTCACACTAACCTGCGCCCTCACATGCACGCTCCCCCTAAAGCGTTGTCGGACCCTCACGTGGACCCTAAACTGTCCCCGTCCCCTAACCCTACCCTAGCCCGAACCCTAACCCTGACCCTTCCCTGAAGCCTGACGCTCACCCGTCCCCTAATCCTAACCCGTACGGTAACACTAACCCGCGCCCTCACACGCACGCTCCCCCTAAAGCGTTGTCGGACCCTCACCTGGACCCTAAACCGTCCCCGTCCCCTAACCCTAACCCTAGCCCGAACCCTCACCCTAACCATTCCCCGAAGCCTGACCCTCACCCGTCCCCTAATCCTAACCTGTAGGCTCACACTAACCCGCGCCCTAACACGCACGATCCCCCTAAAGCGTTGTCGGACCCTCACCTGGACCCTAAACCGTCCCCGTCCCCTAACCCTAACCCTAGCCCGAACCCTAACCCTAACCCTTCCCCGAAGCATGACCCTCACCCGTCCCCTAATCCTAAGCCGTACGCTAACACTAACCCGCGCCCTCACACGCACGCTCCCCCTAAAGTGTTGTCGGACCCTCACCTGGACCCTAAACCGTCCCCGTCCCCTAACCCTAACCCTAGCCCGAACCATAACCCTAACCCTTCCCCGAAGCCTGACCCTCACCCGTCACCTAATCCTAACCCGTAGGCTCACACTAACCCGCGCCCTCACACAAACGCTCCCCCTAAAGCGTTTTCGGACCCTCACCTCGACCCTAAACCGTCCCCGTCCCCTAACCCTAACCCTAGCCCGAACCCTAACCCTAACCCTTCCCCGAAGCCTGACCCTCACCCGTCCCCTAATCCTAACCCGTACGCTAACACTAACCCGCGCCCTCAAATGCACGCTCCCCCTAAAGCGTTGTCGGACCCTCAGCTGGATCCTAAACCGTCCCCGTCCCCTAACCCTAAACCTAGCCCGAACCCTAACCCTAACACTTCCCCGAAGCCTGACCCTCACCCGTCCCCTAATCCTAACCCGTAGGCTCACACTAACCCGCGCCCTTACACGCACGCTCCCCCTAAAGCGTTGTCGGACCCTCACCTGGACCCTAAACTGTCCCCGTCCCCTAACCCTAACCCTAGTCGAACCCTAACCCTAACCCTTCCCCGAAGCCTGACCCTCACCCGTCCCCTAATCCTAACCCGTACGCTAACACTAACTCGCGCCCTCACACGCACGCTCCCCCTAAAGCGTTGTCAGACCCTCACCTGGACCCTAAACCGTCCCCGTCCCCTAACCCTAACCCTAGCCCGAACCCTAACCCTAACCCTTCCCCGAAGCCTGACGCTCACCCGTCCCCTAATCCTAACCCGTACGGTAACACTAACCCGCGCCCTCACACGCACGCTCCCCCTAAAGCGTTGTCGGAACCTCACCTGGACCCTAAACTGTCCCCGTCCCCTAACCCTAACCCTAGCCCGAACCCTAACCCTAACCCTTCCCCGAAGCCTGACCCTCACCCGTCACCTAATCCTAACCCGTAGGCTCACACTAACCCGCGCCCTCACACGCACGATCCCCCTAAAGCGTTGTCGGACCCTCACCTGGACCCTAAACAGTCCCCGTCCCCTAACCCTAACCGTAGCCCGAACCCTAACCCTAAACCTTCCCCGAAGCATGACCCTCACCCGTCCCCTAATCCTAAGCCGTACGCTAACACTAACCCGCGCCCTCACACGCACGCTCCCCCTAAAGCGTTGTCGGACCCTCACCTGGACCCTAAACCGTCCCCGTCCCCTAACCCTAACCCTAGCCCGAACCCTAACCCTAACCCTTCCCCGAAGCCTGACCCTCACCCGTCACCTAATTCTAACCCGTAGGCTCACACTAACCCGCGCCCTCACACGCACGATCCCCCTAAAGCGTTGTCGGACCCTCACCCGGACCCTAAACCGTCCCCGTCCCCTAACCCTAACCCTAGCCCGAACCCTAACCCTAACCCTTCCCCGAAGCATGACCCTCACCCGTCCCCTAATCCTAAGCCGTACGCTAACACTAACACGCGACCTCACACGCACGCTCCCCCTAAAGCGTTGTCGGACCCTCAGCTGGATCCTAAACCGTCCCCGTCACCTAACCCTAACCCTAGCCCGAACCCTAACCCTAACCCTTCCCCGAAGCCTGACCCTCACTCGTCCCCTAATCCTAACCCGTAGGCTCACACTAACCCGCGCCCTTACACGCACGCTCCCCCTAAAGCGTTGTCGGACCCTCACCTGGACCCTAAAACGTCCCCTAACCCTAACCCTAACCCTAGCCCGAACCCTAACCCTAACACTTCCCCAAAGCCTGACCCTCACCCGTCCCCTAATCCTAACCCGTACGCTCACACTAACTCGCGCCCTCACACGCACGCTCCCCCTAAAGCGTTGTCGGAACCTCACCTGGACCCTGAACCGTCCCCGTCCCCTAACCCTAACCCTAGCCCGAACCCTAACCCTAACCCTTCCCCGAAGCCTGACGCTCACCCGTCCCCTAATCCTAACCCGTACGGTAACACTAACCCGCGCCCTCACACGCACGCTCCCCGTAAAGCGTTTTCGGAACCTCACCTGGACCCTAAACCGTCCCCGTCCCCTAACCCTAACCCTAGCCCGAACCCTAACCCTAACCCTTCCCCGAAGCCTGACCCTCACCCGTCACCTAATCCTAACCCGTAGGCTCACACTAACCCGCGCCCTCACACGCACGATCCCCCTAAAGCGTTGTCGGACCCTCACCTGGACCCTAAACCGTCCCCATCCCCTAACCCTAACCCTAGCCCGAACCCTACCCCTAACCCTTCCCCGAAGCATGACCCTCACCCGTCGCCTAATCCTAAGCCGTACGCTAACACTAACCCGCGCCCTCACACGCACGCTCCCCCTAAAGCGTTGTCGGACCCTCACCTGGACCCTAAACCGTCCCCGTCCCCTAACCCTAACCCTAGCCCGAACCCTAACCCTAACCCTTCCCCGAAGCCTGACGCTCACCCGTCCCCTAATCCTAACCCGTATGGTAACACTAACCCGCGCTCTCACACGCACGCTCCCCCTAAAGCGTTGTCGGACCCTCTCCTGGACCCTAAACCGTCCCCGTCCCCTAACCCTAACCCTAGCCCGAACCCTAACCCTAACCCTTCCCCGAAGCCTGACCCTCACCCGTCACCTAATCCTAACCCGTAGGCTCACACTAACCTGCGCCCTCACATGCACGTTCCCCCTAAAGCGTTGTCGGACCCTCACGTGGACCCTAAACTGTCCCCGTCCCCTAACCCTAACCCTAGCCCGAATCCTAACCCTAACCCTTCCCTGAAGCCTGACGCTCACCCGTCCCCTAATCCTAACCCGTACGGTAACACTAACCCGTGCCCTCAAATGCACGCTCCCCCTAAAGCGTTGTCGGACCCTCAGCTGGATCCTAAACCGTCCCCGTCCCTAACCCTAACCCTAGCCCGAACCCTAACCCTAAGCCTTCCCCGAAGCCTGACACTCACCCGTCCCCTAATCCTAACCCGTAGGCTCACACTAACCCGCGCCCTTACACGCACGCTCCCCCTAAAGCGTTGTCGGACCCTCACCTGGACCCTAAACTGTCCCCGTCCCCTAACCCTAACCCTAGCCCGAACCCTAACCCTAACCCTTCCCCGAAGCCTGACCCTCACCCGTCCCCTAATCCTAACCCGTACGCTCACACTAACTCGCGCCCTCACACGCACGCTCCCCCTAAAGCGTTGTCAGACCCTCACCTGGACCCTAAACCGTCCCCGTCCCCTAACCCTAACCCTAGCCCGAACCCTAACCCTAACCCTTCCCCGAAGCCTGACGCTCACCCGTCCCCTAATCCTAACCCGTACGGTAACACTAAACCGCGCCCTCACACGCACGCTCCCCCTAAAGCGTTGTCGGACCCTCTCCTGGACCCTAAACCGTCCCCGTCCCCTAACCCTAACCCTAGCCCGAACCCTAACCCTAACCCTTCCCCGAAGCCTGACCCTCACCCGTCACCTAATCCTAACCCGTAGGCTCACACTAACCCGCGCCTTCACATGCACGATCCCCCTAAAGCGGTGTCGGACCCTCATCTGGACCCTAAACCGTCCCCGTCCCCTAACCCTAACCCTAGCCCGAACCCTAACCCTAACCCTTCCCCGAAGCATGACCCTCACCCGTCCCCTAATCCTAACCCGTACGCTAACACTAACCCGCGCCCTCACACGCACGCTACCCCTAAAGCGTTGTCGGACCCTCACCTGGACCCTAAACCGTCCCCGTCCCCTAACCCTAACCCTAGCCCGAACCCTAACCCTAACCCTTCCCCGAAGCCTGATGCTCACCCGTCCCCTAATCCTAACCCGTACGGTAACAGTAACCCGCGCCCTCACACGCACGCTCCCCCTAAAGCGTTGTCGGACCCTCACCTGGACCCTAAACCGTCCCCGTCCCCTAACCCTAACCCTAGCCCGAACCCTAACCCTAACCATCCCCGAAACCTGACCCTCACACGTCCCCTAATCCTAACCCGTAGGCTCACACTAACCCGCGCCCTAACACGCACGATCCCCCTAAAGCGTTGTCGGACCCTCAACTGGACCCTAAACCGTCCCCATCCCCTAACCCTAACCCTAGCCCGAACCCTAACCCTAACCCTTCCCCGAAGCATAACCCTCACCCGTCCCCTAATCCTAAGCCGTACGCTAACACTAACCCGCGCCCTCACACGCACGCTCCCCCTAAAGCGTTGTCGGACCCTCACCTGGACCCTAAACCGTCCCCGTCCCCTAACCCTAACCCTAGCCCGTACCCTAACCCTAACCCTTCCCCGAAGCCTGACCCTCACCCGTCCCCTAATCCTAACCCGTACGCTAACACTAACCCGCGCCCTCACACGCACGCTCCCCCTAAAGCGTTGTCGGACCCTCACCTGGACCCTAAACCGTCCCCGTCCCCTAACCCTAACCCTAGCCCGAACCCTAACCCTAACCCTTCCCCGAAGCCTGACACTCACCCGTCCCCTAATCCTAACCCGTAGGCTCACACTAACTCGCGCCCTCACACACACGCTCCCCCTAAAGCGTTGTCGGACCCTCACCTGGACCCTAAACCGTCCCCGTCCCCTAACCCTAACCCTAGCCCGAACCCTAACCCTAACCCTTCCCCGAAGCCTGACGCTCACCCGTCCCCTAATCCTAACCCGTATGGTAACACTAACCTGCGCTCTCACACGCACGCTCCCCCTAAAGCGTTGTCGGACCCTCTCCTGGACCCTAAACCGTCCCCGTCCCCTAACCCTAACCCTAGCCCGAACCCTAACCCTAACCCTTCCCCGAAGCCTGACGCTCACCCGTCCCCTAATCCTAACCCGTACGGTAACACTAAACCGCGCCCTCACACGCACGCTCCCCCTAAAGCGTTGTCGGACCCTCTCCTGGACCCTAAACCGTCCCCGTCCCCTAACCCTAACCCTAGCCCGAACCCTAACCCTAACCCTTCCCCGAAGCCTGACCCTCACCCGTCACCTAATCCTAACCCGTAGGCTCACACTAACCCGCGCCCTCACATGCACGATCCCCCTAAAGCGGTGTCGGACCCTCATCTGGACCCTAAACCGTCCCCGTCCCCTAACCCTAACCCTAGCCCGAACCCTAACCCTAACCCTTCCCCGAAGCATGACCCTCACCCGTCCCCTAATCCTAACCCGTACGCTAACACTAACCCGCGCCCTCACACGCACGCTACCCCTAAAGCGTTGTCGGACCCTCACCTGGACCCTAAACCGTCCCCGTCCCCTAACCCTAACCCTAGCCCGAACCCTAACCCTAACCCTTCCCCGAAGCCTGATGCTCACCCGTCCCCTAATCCTAACCCGTACTGTAACAGTAACCCGCGCCCTCACACGCACGCTCCCCCTAAAGCGTTGTCGGACCCTCACCTGGACCCTAAACCGTCCCCGTCCCCTAACCCTAACCCTAGCCCGAACCCTAACCCTAACCATCCCCGAAACCTGACCCTCACACGTCCCCTAATCCTAACCCGTAGGCTCACACTAACCCGCGCCCTAACACGCACGATCCCCCTAAAGCGTTGTCGGACCCTCAACTGGACCCTAAACCGTCCCCATCCCCTAACCCTAACCCTAGCCCGAACCCTAACCCTAACCCTTCCCCGAAGCATAACCCTCACCCGTCCCCTAATCCTAAGCCGTACGCTAACACTAACCCGCGCCCTCACACGCACGCTCCCCCTAAAGCGTTGTCGGACCCTCACCTGGACCCTAAACCGTCCCCGTCCCCTAACCCTAACCCTAGCCCGTACCCTAACCCTAACCCTTCCCCGAAGCCTGACCCTCACCCGTCCCCTAATCCTAACCCGTACGCTAACACTAACCCGCGCCCTCACACGCACGCTCCCCCTAAAGCGTTGTCGGACCCTCACCTGGACCCTAAACCGTCCCCGTCCCCTAACCCTAACCCTAGCCCGAACCCTAACCCTAACCCTTCCCCGAAGCCTGACACTCACCCGTCCCCTAATCCTAACCCGTAGGCTCACACTAACTCGCGCCCTCACACACACGCTCCCCCTAAAGCGTTGTCGGACCCTCACCTGGACCCTAAACCGTCCCCGTCCCCTAACCCTAACCCTAGCCCGAACCCTAACCCTAACCCTTCCCCAAAGCCTGACCCTCACTCGTCCCCTAATCCTAACCCGTAGGCTCACACTAACCCGCGCCCTTACACGCACGCTCCCCCTAAAGCGTTGTCGGACCCTCACCAGGACCCTAAACCGTCCCCGTCCCCTAAGCCTAACCCTAGCCAGAACCCTAACCCTAACCCTTCCCCGAAGCCTGACCCTCACCCGTCCCCTAATCCTAAACCGTAGGCTCACACTAACCCGCGCCCTCACACGCACGCTCCCCTTAAAGCGTTGTCGGAACCTCACCTGGACCCTAAACCGTCCCCGTACCCTAACCCTAACCCTAGCCCGAACCCTAACCCTACCCTTCCCCGAAGCCTGACCCTCACCCGTCCCCTAATCCTAACCCGAACGCTAACACTAACCCGCGCACTCACACGCACGCTCCCCCTAAAGCGTTGTCGGACCCTCAATTGGACCGTAAGCCGTCCCCGTCCCCTAACCCTAACCCTAGCCCGAACCCTAAACCTAACCCTTCCCCGAAGCCTGACGCTCACCCGTCCCCTAATCCTAACCCGCACGCTAACACTAACCCGGGCCCTCACACGCATGCTCCCCCTAAAGCGTTGTCGGACCCTCACCTGGACCCTAAACCGTCCCCGTCGCCTAACCCTAACCCTAGCCCGAACCCTAAACCTAACACTTCCCCGAAGCCTGACCCTCACCCGTCCCCTAATCCTAACCCGTAGGCTCACACTAACCCGCGCCCTCACACGCACGCTCCCCATAAAGCGTTGTCCGACCCTCACCTGGACCCTAAACAGTCCCCGTCCCCTAACCCTAACCCTAGCCCGAACCCTAACCCTAACCCTTCAACGAAGCCTGACACTCACCCGTCCCCTAATCCTAACCCTTAGGCTCACACTAACCCGCGCCCTCACACGCACGCTCCCCCTAAAGCGTTGTCGGACCCTCACCTGGACCCTAAACCGTCCCCGTCCCCTAACCCTAACCCTAGCCCGAACCCTAACCCTAAACTTTCCCCGAAGCCTGACCCTCACCCGTCACCTAATCCTAACCCGTAGGCTCACACAAACCCACGCCCTCACTCGCACGATCACCCTAAAGCGTTGTCGGACCCTCACCTGGACCCTAAACCGTCCCCGTCCCCTAACCCTAACCCTAGCCCGAACCCTAACCCTAACCCTTCCCCGAAGGCTGACCCTCACCCGTCCCCTAATCCTAAGCCGTACGCTAACACTAACCCGCGCCCTCACACGCACGCTCCCCCTAAAGCGTTGTCGGACCCTCACCTGGACCCTAAACCGTCCCCGTCCCCTAACCCTAACCCTAGCCCGAGCCCTAACCCTAACCCTTCCCCGAAGCCTGACCCTCACTATTCCCCTAATCCTAACCCGTAGGCTCACACTAACCCGCGCCCTCACACGCACGCTCCCCCTAAAGCGTTGTCGGACCCTCACCTGGACCCTAAACCGTCCCCGTCCCCTAACCCTAACCCTAGCCCGAACCCTAACCCTAACCCTTCCCCGAAGCCTGACCCTCACCCGTCCCCTAATCCTAACCCGTAGGCTCACACTAACCCGCGCGCTCACACGCACGCTCCCCCTAAAGCGTTGTCGGACCCTCACCTCGACCCTAAACCGTCCCCTTCCCCTAACCCTAACCCTAGCCCGAACCCTAACCCTAACCCTTCCCCGAAGCCTGACCCTCACCCGTCCCCTAATCCTAACCCGTACGCTAACACTAACCCGCGCCCTCACATGCACGCTCTCCCTAAAGCGTTGTCGTACCCTCAGCTGGATCCTAAACCGTCCCCGTCCCCTAACCCTAACCCTAGCCCGAACCCTAACCCTAACCCTTCCCCGAAGCCTGACCCTCACCCGTCCCCTAATCCTAACCCGTAGGCTCACACTAACCCGCGCCCTAACACGCATGCTCCCCCTAAAGCCTTGTCGGACCCTCACCAGGACCCTAAACCGTCCCCGTCCCCTAACCCTAACCCTAGCCCGAACCCTAACCATAACACTTCCCCGAAGCCTGACCCTCACCCGTCCCCTAATCCTAACCCGTACGCTCACACTAACTCGCGCCCTCACACGCACGCTCCCCCTAAAGCGTTGTCGGACCCTCACCTGGACCCTATGCCGTCCCCGTCCCCTAACCCTAACCGTAGCCCGATCCCTAACCCTCACCCTTCCCCGAAGCCTGACCCTCACCCGTCCCCTAATCCTAACCCGTAGGCTCACACTAACCCGCGCCCTCACACGCACGCTCCCCCTAAAGCGTTGTCGGACCCTCACTTGGACCCTAAACCGTCCCCGTCCCCTAACCCTAACCCTAGCCCGAACCCTAACCCTAACACTATCCCGAAACCTGACCCTCACCCGTCCCCTAATCCTAACCCGTAGGCTCACACTAACCCGCGCCCTCACACGCACGCTCCCCCTAAAGCATTGTCGGAACCTCACCTGGACCCTAAACCATCCCCGTCCCCTAACCCTAACCCTAGCCCGAACCCTAACCCTAACCCTTCCCCGAAGCCTGACCCTCACTCGTCCCCTAATCCTAACCCGTATGCTAACACTAACCCGCGCCCTCACACACACGCTCCCCCTAAAGCGTTGTCGGACCCTCAATTGGACCCTAAGCCGTCCCCGTCCCCTAACCCTAACCCTAGCCCGAACCCTAACCCTAACCCTTCCCCGAAGCCTGACCCTAACCCGTCCCCTAATCCTAACCCGCACGCTAACACTAACCCGGGCCCTCACACGCATGCTCCCCCTAAAGCGTTGTCAGACACTCACCTGGACCCTAAACCGTCCCCGTCCCCTAACTCTAACCCTAGCCCGAACCCTAACCCTAACATTTCCCCGAAGCCTGACCCTCACCCGTCCCCTAATCCTAACCCGTAGGCTCACACTAACCCGCGCCCTCACACGCACGCTCCCCCTAAAGCTTTGTCGGACCCTCACCTGGACCCTAAACCGTCCCCGTACCCTAACCCTAACCCTAGCCCGAACCCTAACCCTAACCCTTCAACGAAACCTGACCCTCACCCGTCCCCTAATCCTAACCCGTAGGCTCACACTAACCCACGCCCTCACACGCACGCTCCCCCTAAAGCGTTGTCGGACCCTCACCTGAACCCTAAACCGTCCCCGTCCCCTAACCCTAACCCTAGCCGGAACCCTAACCCTAACCCTTCCCCGAAGCCTGACACTCACCCGTCCCCTAATCCTAACCCGTACGCTAACACTAACCCACGCCCTCACACGCACGCTCCACCTAAAGTGTTGTCGGACCTTCACCTGGACCCTAAACCGTCCCCGTCCCCTAACCCTAACCCTAGCCCGAACCCTAACCCTAACCCTTCCCCGAAGCCTGACCCTCACCCGTCCCCTAATCCTAACCCGTACGCTAACACTAACCCACGCCCTCACACGCACGCTCCCCCTAAAGCGTTGTCGGACCCTCACCTGGACCCTAAACCGTCCCCGTCCCCTAACCCTAACCCTAGCACGAACCCTAACCCTAACCCTTCCCCGAAGCCTGACGCTCACCCGTTCCCTAATCCTAACCCGTACGGTAACACTAACCTGCGCCCTCACATGCACGCTCCCCCTAAAGCGTTGTCGGACCCTCACCTGGACCCTAAACCGTCCCCGTCCCCTAACCCTAACCCTAGCCCGAACCCTAACCATAACACTTCCCCGAAGCCTGACCCTCACCCGTCCCCTAATCCTAACCCGTACGCTCACACTAACTCGCGCCCTCACACGCACGCTCCCCCTAAAGCGTTGTCAGACCCTCACCTGGACCCTAAACCGTCCCCGTCCCCTAACCCTAACCCTAGCCCGAACCCTAACCGTAACCCTTCCCCGAAGCCTGACCCTCACCCGTCCCCTAATCCTAACCCGTAGGCTCACACTACCCCGCGCCCTCACACGCACGCTCCCCCTAAAGCGTTGTCGGACCCTCACCTGGACACTAAACCATCCCCGTCCGCTAACCCTAACCCTAGCCCGAACCCTAACCCTAACCCTTCCCCGGAACCTGACCCTCACCCGTCCCCTAAACCTAACCCGTAGGCTCACACTAACCCGCGCCCTCACACGCACACTCCCCCTAAAGCATTGTCGGAACCTCACCTGGACCCTAAACCGTCCCCGTACCCTAACCCTAACCCTAGCCCGAAGCCTAACCCTAACCCTTCCCCGAAGCCTGACCCTCACCCGTCCCCTAATCCTAACCCGTACGCTAACACTAACCCGCGCCCTCACACGCACGCTCCCCCTAAAGCGTTGTCGGACCCTCAATTGGACCCTAAGCCGTCCCCGTCCCCTAACCCTAACCCTAGCCCGAACCCTAACCCTAACCCTTCCCCGAAGCCTGACCCTCACCAGTCCCCTAATCCTAACCCGCACGCTAACACTAACCCGGGCCCTGACACGCATGCTCCCCCTAAAGCGTTGTCAGACCCTCACCTGGACCCTAAACCGTCCCCGTCCTCTAACCCTAACCCTAGCCCGAACCCTAACCCTAACCCTTCCCCGAAGCCTGACCCTCACCCGTCCCCTAATCCTAACCCATAGGCTCACACTAACCCGCGCCCTCACACGCACGCTCCCCCTAAAGCGTTGTCGGACCCTCACCTGGACCCTAAACCGTCCCCGTACCCTAACCCTAACCCTAGCCCGAACCCTAACCCTAACACTTCAACGAAGCCTGACCCTCACCCGTCCCCTAATCCTAAACCGTAGGCTCAAACTAACCCGCGCCCTCACACGCACGCTCCCCCTAAAGCTTTGTCGGACCCTCACCTGGACCCTAAACCGTCCCCGTCCCCTAACCCTAACCCTAGCCCGAACCCTAACCCTAACCCTTCCCCGAAGCCTGACCCTCACCCGTCACCTAATCCTAACCAGTAGGCTCACACTAACCCGCGCCCTCACACGCACGATCCCCCTAAAGCGTTGTCGGACCCTCACCTGGACCCTAAACCGTCCCCGTCCCCTAA
Source organism: Lagenorhynchus albirostris (assembly GCF_949774975.1). Lineage (NCBI taxonomy): Eukaryota > Metazoa > Chordata > Mammalia > Artiodactyla > Delphinidae > Lagenorhynchus > Lagenorhynchus albirostris. The sequence goes on from NW_026783529.1 coordinate 325,597, forward strand.
CCCTAACCCTAGCCCGAACCCTAACCCTAACACTTCCCCGAAGCATGACACTCACCCGTTCCCTAATCCTAAGCCGTACGCTAACACTAACCCGCGCCCTCACACGCACACTGCCCCTAAAGCGTTGTCGGACCCTCACCTGGACCCTAAACCGTCCCCGTCCCCTAACACTAACCCTAGCCCGAACCCTAACCCTAACCCTTCCCCGAAGCCTGACCCTCACCCATCCCCTAATCCTAACCCGCACGCAAACACTAACCCGGGCCCTCACTCGCATGCTCCCCCTAAAGCGTTGTCGGACCCTCACCTGGACCCTAAACCGTCCCCGTCCCCTAACCCTAACCCTAGCCCGAACCCTAACCCTAACCCTTCCCCGAAGCCTGACCCTCACCCGTCCCCTAATCCTAACCCGTAGGCTCACACTAACCCGCGCCCTCACACGCACGCTCCCCCTAAAGCGTTGTCGGACCCTCACCTGGACCCTAAACCGTCCCCGTCCCCTAACCCTAACCCTAGCCCGAACCCTAACCCTAACCCTTCCCCGAAGCCTGACCCTCACCCGTCCCCTAATCCTAACCCGTAGGCTCACACTAACCCGCGCGCTCACACGCACGCTCCCCCTAAAGCGTTGTCGGACCCTCACCTCGACCCTAAACCGTCCCCGTCCCCTAACCCTAACCCTAGCCCGAACCCTAACCCTAACCCTTCCCCGAAGCCTGACCCTCACCCGTCCCCTAATCCTAACCTGTACGCTAACACTAACCCGCGCCCTCACATGCACGCTCTCCCTAAAGCGTTGTCGTACCCTCAGCTGGATCCTAAACCGTCCCCGTCCCCTAACCCTAACCCTAGCCCGAACCCTAACCCTAACCCTTCCCCGAAGCCTGACCCTCACCCGTCCCCTAATCCTAACCCGTAGGCTCACACTAACCCGCGCCCTAACACGCACGCTCCCCCTAAAGCCTTGTCGGACCCTCACCAGGACCCTAAACCGTCCCCGTCCCCTAACCCTAACCCTAGCCCGAACCCTAACCATAACACTTCCCCGAAGCCTGACCCTCACCCGTCCCCTAATCCTAACCCGTACGCTCACACTAACTTGCGCACTCACACGCACGCTCCCCCTAAAGCGTTGTCGGACCCTCACCTGGACCCTATGCCGTCCCCGTCCCCTAACCCTAACCGTAGCCCGATCCCTAACCCTCACCCTTCCCCGAAGCCTGACCCTCACCCGTCCCCTAATCCTAACCCGTAGGCTCACACTAACCCGCGCCCTCACACGCACGCTCCCCCTAAAGCGTTGTCGGACCCTCACTTGGACCCTAAACCGTCCCCGTCCCCTAACCCTAACCCTAGCCCGAACCCTAACCCTAACACTTCCCCGAAACCTGACCTTCACCCGTCCCCTAATCCTAACACGTAGGCTCACACTAACCCGCGCCCTCACACGCACGCTCCCCCTAAAGCATTGTCGGAACCTCACCTGGACCCTAAACCGTCCCCGTCCCCTAACCCTAACCCTAGCCCGAACCCTAACCCTAACCCTTCCCCGAAGCCTGACCCTCACTCGTCCCCTAATCCTAACCCGTATGCTAACACTAACCCGCGCCCTCACACACACGCTCCCCCTAAAGCGTTGTCGGACCCTCAATTGGACCCTAAGCCGTCCCCGTCCCCTAACCCTAACCCTAGCCCGAACCCTAACCCTAACCCTTCCCCGAAGCCTGACCCTAACCCGTCCCCTAATCCTAAACCGCACGCTAACACTAACCCGGGCCCTCACACGCATGCTCCCCCTAAAGCGTTGTCAGACACTCACCTGGACCCTAAACCGTCCCCGTCCCCTAACTCTAACCCTAGCCCGAACCCTAACCCTAACATTTCCCCGAAGCCTGAGCCTCACCCGTCCCCTAATCCTAACCCGTAGGCTCACACTAACCCGCGCCCTCACACGCACGCTCCCCCTAAAGCTTTGTCGGACCCTCACCTGGACCCTAAACCGTCCCCGTACCCTAACCCTAACCCTAGCCCGAACCCTAACCCTAACCCTTCAACGAAACCTGACCCTCACCCGTCCCCTAATCCTAACCCGTAGGCTCACACTAACCCACGCCCTCACACGCACGCTCCCCCTAAAGCGTTGTCGGACCCTCACCTGAACCCTAAACCGTCCCCGTCCCCTAACCCTAACCCTAGCCCGAACCCTAACCCTAACCCTTCCCCGAAGCCTGACCCTCACCCGTCCCCTAATCCTAACCCGTACGCTAACACTAACCCACGCCCTCACACGCACGCTCCCCCTAAAGTGTTGTCGGACCTTCACCTGGACCCTAAACCGTCCCCGTCCCCTAACCCTAACCCTAGCCCGAACCCTAACCCTAACCCTTCCCCGAAGCCTGACCCTCACCCGTCCCCTAATCCTAACCCGTACGCTAACACTAACCCACGCCCTCACACGCACGCTCCCCCTAAAGCGTTGTCGGACCCTCACCTGGACTCTAAACCGTCCCCGTCCCCTAACCCTAACCCTAGCACGAACCCTAACCCTAACCCTTCCCTGAAGCCTGACGCTCACCCGTTCCCTAATCCTAACCCGTACGGTAACACTAACCTGCGCCCTCACATGCACGCTCCCCCTAAAGCGTTGTCGGACCCTCACCTGGACCCTAAACCGTCCCCGTCCCCTAACCCTAACCCTAGCCCGAACCCTAACCATAACACTTCCCCGAAGCCTGACCCTCACCCGTCCCCTAATCCTAACCCGTACGCTCACACTAACTCGCGCCCTCACACGCACGCTGCCCCTAAAGCGTTGTCAGACCCTCACCTGGACCCTAAACCGTCCCCGTCCCCTAACCCTAACCCTAGCCCGAACCCTAACACTAACCCTTCCCCGAAGCCTGACCCTCACCCGTCCCCTAATCCTAAACCGTAGGCTCACACTAACCTGCGCCCTCACACGCACGCTCCCCCTAAAGCATTGTCGGAACCTCACCTGGACCCTAAACCGTCCCCGTCCCCTAACCCTAACCCTAGCCCGAACCCTAACCCTAACCCTTCCCCGAAGCCTGACGCTCACCCGTCCCCTAATCCTAACCCGTACGGTAACACTAACCCGCGCCCTCACAGGCACGCTCCCCGTAAAGCGTTGTCGGAACCTCACCTGGACCCTAAACCGTCCCCGTCCCCTAACCCTAACCCTAGCCCGAACCCTAACACTAACCCTTCCCCGAAGCCTGACCCTCACCCGTCCCCTAATCCTAACCCGTAGGCTCACACTAACCCGCGCCCTTACACGCACGCTCCCCCTAAAGCGTTGTCGGACCCTCACCTGGACCCTAAACTGTCCCCGTCCCCTAACCCTAACCCTAGCCCGAACCCTAACCCTAACCCTTCCCCGAAGCCTGACCCTCACCCGTCCCCTAATCCTAACCCGTACGCTCACACTAACTCGCGCCCTCACACGCACGCTCCCCCTAAAGCGTTGTCAGACCCTCACCTGGACCCTAAACCGTCCCCGTCCCCTAACCCTAACCCTAGCCCGAACCCTAACCCTAACCCTTCCCCGAAGCCTGACGCTCACCCGTCCCCTAATCCTAACCCGTACGGTAACACTAACCCGCGCCCTCACACGCACGCTCCCCCTAAAGCGTTGTCGGAACCTCACCTGGACCCTAAACTGTCCCCGTCCCCTAACCCTAACCCTAGCCCGAACCCTAACCCTAACCCTTCCCCGAAGCCTGACCCTCACCCGTCACCTAATCCTAACCCGTAGGCTCACACTAACCCGCGCCCTCACACGCACGATCCCCCTAAAGCGTTGTCGGACCCTCACCTGGACCCTAAACAGTCCCCGTCCCCTAACCCTAACCGTAGCCCGAACCCTAACCCTAAACCTTCCCCGAAGCATGACCCTCACCCGTCCCCTAATCCTAAGCCGTACGCTAACACTAACCCGCGCCCTCACACGCACGCTCCCCCTAAAGCGTTGTCGGACCCTCACCTGGACCCTAAACCGTCCCCGTCCCCTAACCCTAACCCTAGCCCGAACCCTAACCCTAACCCTTCCCCGAAGCCTGACCCTCACCCGTCACCTAATTCTAACCCGTAGGCTCACACTAACCCGCGCCCTCACACGCACGATCCCCCTAAAGCGTTGTCGGACCCTCACCCGGACCCTAAACCGTCCCCGTCCCCTAACCCTAACCCTAGCCCGAACCCTAACCCTAACCCTTCCCCGAAGCATGACCCTCACCCGTCCCCTAATCCTAAGCCGTACGCTAACACTAACACGCGACCTCACACGCACGCTCCCCCTAAAGCGTTGTCGGACCCTCAGCTGGATCCTAAACCGTCCCCGTCACCTAACCCTAACCCTAGCCCGAACCCTAACCCTAACCCTTCCCCGAAGCCTGACCCTCACTCGTCCCCTAATCCTAACCCGTAGGCTCACACTAACCCGCGCCCTTACACGCACGCTCCCCCTAAAGCGTTGTCGGACCCTCACCTGGACCCTAAAACGTCCCCTAACCCTAACCCTAACCCTAGCCCGAACCCTAACCCTAACACTTCCCCAAAGCCTGACCCTCACCCGTCCCCTAATCCTAACCCGTACGCTCACACTAACTCGCGCCCTCACACGCACGCTCCCCCTAAAGCGTTGTCGGAACCTCACCTGGACCCTGAACCGTCCCCGTCCCCTAACCCTAACCCTAGCCCGAACCCTAACCCTAACCCTTCCCCGAAGCCTGACGCTCACCCGTCCCCTAATCCTAACCCGTACGGTAACACTAACCCGCGCCCTCACACGCACGCTCCCCGTAAAGCGTTTTCGGAACCTCACCTGGACCCTAAACCGTCCCCGTCCCCTAACCCTAACCCTAGCCCGAACCCTAACCCTAACCCTTCCCCGAAGCCTGACCCTCACCCGTCACCTAATCCTAACCCGTAGGCTCACACTAACCCGCGCCCTCACACGCACGATCCCCCTAAAGCGTTGTCGGACCCTCACCTGGACCCTAAACCGTCCCCATCCCCTAACCCTAACCCTAGCCCGAACCCTACCCCTAACCCTTCCCCGAAGCATGACCCTCACCCGTCGCCTAATCCTAAGCCGTACGCTAACACTAACCCGCGCCCTCACACGCACGCTCCCCCTAAAGCGTTGTCGGACCCTCACCTGGACCCTAAACCGTCCCCGTCCCCTAACCCTAACCCTAGCCCGAACCCTAACCCTAACCCTTCCCCGAAGCCTGACGCTCACCCGTCCCCTAATCCTAACCCGTATGGTAACACTAACCCGCGCTCTCACACGCACGCTCCCCCTAAAGCGTTGTCGGACCCTCTCCTGGACCCTAAACCGTCCCCGTCCCCTAACCCTAACCCTAGCCCGAACCCTAACCCTAACCCTTCCCCGAAGCCTGACCCTCACCCGTCACCTAATCCTAACCCGTAGGCTCACACTAACCTGCGCCCTCACATGCACGTTCCCCCTAAAGCGTTGTCGGACCCTCACGTGGACCCTAAACTGTCCCCGTCCCCTAACCCTAACCCTAGCCCGAATCCTAACCCTAACCCTTCCCTGAAGCCTGACGCTCACCCGTCCCCTAATCCTAACCCGTACGGTAACACTAACCCGTGCCCTCAAATGCACGCTCCCCCTAAAGCGTTGTCGGACCCTCAGCTGGATCCTAAACCGTCCCCGTCCCTAACCCTAACCCTAGCCCGAACCCTAACCCTAAGCCTTCCCCGAAGCCTGACCCTCACCCGTCCCCTAATCCTAACCCGTAGGCTCACACTAACCCGCGCCCTTACACGCACGCTCCCCCTAAAGCGTTGTCGGACCCTCACCTGGACCCTAAACTGTCCCCGTCCCCTAACCCTAACCCTAGCCCGAACCCTAACCCTAACCCTTCCCCGAAGCCTGACCCTCACCCGTCCCCTAATCCTAACCCGTACGCTCACACTAACTCGCGCCCTCACACGCACGCTCCCCCTAAAGCGTTGTCAGACCCTCACCTGGACCCTAAACCGTCCCCGTCCCCTAACCCTAACCCTAGCCCGAACCCTAACCCTAACCCTTCCCCGAAGCCTGACGCTCACCCGTCCCCTAATCCTAACCCGTACGGTAACACTAAACCGCGCCCTCACACGCACGCTCCCCCTAAAGCGTTGTCGGACCCTCTCCTGGACCCTAAACCGTCCCCGTCCCCTAACCCTAACCCTAGCCCGAACCCTAACCCTAACCCTTCCCCGAAGCCTGACGCTCACCCGTCCCCTAATCCTAACCCGTATGGTAACACTAACCCGCGCTCTCACACGCACGCTCCCCCTAAAGCGTTGTCGGACCCTCTCCTGGACCCTAAACCGTCCCCGTCCCCTAACCCTAACCCTAGCCCGAACCCTAACCCTAACCCTTCCCCGAAGCCTGACCCTCACCCGTCACCTAATCCTAACCCGTAGGCTCACACTAACCTGCGCCCTCACATGCACGTTCCCCCTAAAGCGTTGTCGGACCCTCACGTGGACCCTAAACTGTCCCCGTCCCCTAACCCTAACCCTAGCCCGAATCCTAACCCTAACCCTTCCCTGAAGCCTGACGCTCACCCGTCCCCTAATCCTAACCCGTACGGTAACACTAACCCGTGCCCTCAAATGCACGCTCCCCCTAAAGCGTTGTCGGACCCTCAGCTGGATCCTAAACCGTCCCCGTCCCTAACCCTAACCCTAGCCCGAACCCTAACCCTAAGCCTTCCCCGAAGCCTGACCCTCACCCGTCCCCTAATCCTAACCCGTAGGCTCACACTAACCCGCGCCCTTACACGCACGCTCCCCCTAAAGCGTTGTCGGACCCTCACCTGGACCCTAAACTGTCCCCGTCCCCTAACCCTAACCCTAGCCCGAACCCTAACCCTAACCCTTCCCCGAAGCCTGACCCTCACCCGTCCCCTAATCCTAACCCGTACGCTCACACTAACTCGCGCCCTCACACGCACGCTCCCCCTAAAGCGTTGTCAGACCCTCACCTGGACCCTAAACCGTCCCCGTCCCCTAACCCTAACCCTAGCCCGAACCCTAACCCTAACCCTTCCCCGAAGCCTGACGCTCACCCGTCCCCTAATCCTAACCCGTACGGTAACACTAAACCGCGCCCTCACACGCACGCTCCCCCTAAAGCGTTGTCGGACCCTCTCCTGGACCCTAAACCGTCCCCGTCCCCTAACCCTAACCCTAGCCCGAACCCTAACCCTAACCCTTCCCCGAAGCCTGACCCTCACCCGTCACCTAATCCTAACCCGTAGGCTCACACTAACCCGCGCCCTCACATGCACGATCCCCCTAAAGCGGTGTCGGACCCTCATCTGGACCCTAAACCGTCCCCGTCCCCTAACCCTAACCCTAGCCCGAACCCTAACCCTAACCCTTCCCCGAAGCATGACCCTCACCCGTCCCCTAATCCTAACCCGTACGCTAACACTAACCCGCGCCCTCACACGCACGCTACCCCTAAAGCGTTGTCGGACCCTCACCTGGACCCTAAACCGTCCCCGTCCCCTAACCCTAACCCTAGCCCGAACCCTAACCCTAACCCTTCCCCGAAGCCTGATGCTCACCCGTCCCCTAATCCTAACCCGTACGGTAACAGTAACCCGCGCCCTCACACGCACGCTCCCCCTAAAGCGTTGTCGGACCCTCACCTGGACCCTAAACCGTCCCCGTCCCCTAACCCTAACCCTAGCCCGAACCCTAACCCTAACCATCCCCGAAACCTGACCCTCACACGTCCCCTAATCCTAACCCGTAGGCTCACACTAACCCGCGCCCTAACACGCACGATCCCCCTAAAGCGTTGTCGGACCCTCAACTGGACCCTAAACCGTCCCCATCCCCTAACCCTAACCCTAGCCCGAACCCTAACCCTAACCATTCCCCGAAGCATAACCCTCACCCGTCCCCTAATCCTAAGCCGTACGCTAACACTAACCCGCGCCCTCACACGCACGCTCCCCCTAAAGCGTTGTCGGACCCTCACCTGGACCCTAAACCGTCCCCGTCCCCTAACCCTAACCCTAGCCCGTACCCTAACCCTAACCCTTCCCCGAAGCCTGACCCTCACCCGTCCCCTAATCCTAACCCGTACGCTAACACTAACCCGCGCCCTCACACGCACGCTCCCCCTAAAGCGTTGTCGGACCCTCACCTGGACCCTAAACCGTCCCCGTCCCCTAACCCTAACCCTAGCCCGAACCCTAACCCTAACCCTTCCCCGAAGCCTGACACTCACCCGTCCCCTAATCCTAACCCGTAGGCTCACACTAACTCGCGCCCTCACACACACGCTCCCCCTAAAGCGTTGTCGGACCCTCACCTGGACCCTAAACCGTCCCCGTCCCCTAACCCTAACCCTAGCCCGAACCCTAACCCTAACCCTTCCCCGAAGCCTGACGCTCACCCGTCCCCTAATCCTAACCCGTATGGTAACACTAACCCGCGCTCTCACACGCACGCTCCCCCTAAAGCGTTGTCGGACCCTCTCCTGGACCCTAAACCGTCCCCGTCCCCTAACCCTAACCCTAGCCCGAACCCTAACCCTAACCCTTCCCCGAAGCCTGACCCTCACCCGTCACCTAATCCTAACCCGTAGGCTCACACTAACCTGCGCCCTCACATGCACGTTCCCCCTAAAGCGTTGTCGGACCCTCACGTGGACCCTAAACTGTCCCCGTCCCCTAACCCTAACCCTAGCCCGAATCCTAACCCTAACCCTTCCCTGAAGCCTGACGCTCACCCGTCCCCTAATCCTAACCCGTACGGTAACACTAACCCGTGCCCTCAAATGCACGCTCCCCCTAAAGCGTTGTCGGACCCTCAGCTGGATCCTAAACCGTCCCCGTCCCTAACCCTAACCCTAGCCCGAACCCTAACCCTAAGCCTTCCCCGAAGCCTGACCCTCACCCGTCCCCTAATCCTAACCCGTAGGCTCACACTAACCCGCGCCCTTACACGCACGCTCCCCCTAAAGCGTTGTCGGACCCTCACCTGGACCCTAAACTGTCCCCGTCCCCTAACCCTAACCCTAGCCCGAACCCTAACCCTAACCCTTCCCCGAAGCCTGACCCTCACCCGTCCCCTAATCCTAACCCGTACGCTCACACTAACTCGCGCCCTCACACGCACGCTCCCCCTAAAGCGTTGTCAGACCCTCACCTGGACCCTAAACCGTCCCCGTCCCCTAACCCTAACCCTAGCCCGAACCCTAACCCTAACCCTTCCCCGAAGCCTGACGCTCACCCGTCCCCTAATCCTAACCCGTACGGTAACACTAAACCACGCCCTCACACGCACGCTCCCCCTAAAGCGTTGTCGGACCCTCTCCTGGACCCTAAACCGTCCCCGTCCCCTAACCCTAACCCTAGCCCGAACCCTAACCCTAACCCTTCCCCGAAGCCTGACCCTCACCCGTCACCTAATCCTAACCCGTAGGCTCACACTAACCCGCGCCCTCACATGCACGATCCCCCTAAAGCGGTGTCGGACCCTCATCTGGACCCTAAACCGTCCCCGTCCCCTAACCCTAACCCTAGCCCGAACCCTAACCCTAACCCTTCCCCGAAGCATGACCCTCACCCGTCCCCTAATCCTAACCCGTACGCTAACACTAACCCGCGCCCTCACACGCACGCTACCCCTAAAGCGTTGTCGGACCCTCACCTGGACCCTAAACCGTCCCCGTCCCCTAACCCTAACCCTAGCCCGAACCCTAACCCTAACCCTTCCCCGAAGCCTGATGCTCACCCGTCCCCTAATCCTAACCCGTACGGTAACAGTAACCCGCGCCCTCACACGCACGCTCCCCCTAAAGCGTTGTCGGACCCTCACCTGGACCCTAAACCGTCCCCGTCCCCTAACCCTAACCCTAGCCCGAACCCTAACCCTAACCATCCCCGAAACCTGACCCTCACACGTCCCCTAATCCTAACCCGTAGGCTCACACTAACCCGCGCCCTAACACGCACGATCCCCCTAAAGCGTTGTCGGACCCTCAACTGGACCCTAAACCGTCCCCATCCCCTAACCCTAACCCTAGCCCGAACCCTAACCCTAACCCTTCCCCGAAGCATAACCCTCACCCGTCCCCTAATCCTAAGCCGTACGCTAACACTAACCCGCGCCCTCACACGCACGCTCCCCCTAAAGCGTTGTCGGACCCTCACCTGGACCCTAAACCGTCCCCGTCCCCTAACCCTAACCCTAGCCCGTACCCTAACCCTAACCCTTCCCCGAAGCCTGACCCTCACCCGTCCCCTAATCCTAACCCGTACGCTAACACTAACCCGCGCCCTCACACGCACGCTCCCCCTAAAGCGTTGTCGGACCCTCACCTGGACCCTAAACCGTCCCCGTCCCCTAACCCTAACCCTAGCCCGAACCCTAACCCTAACCCTTCCCCGAAGCCTGACACTCACCCGTCCCCTAATCCTAACCCGTAGGCTCACACTAACTCGCGCCCTCACACACACGCTCCCCCTAAAGCGTTGTCGGACCCTCACCTGGACCCTAAACCGTCCCCGTCCCCTAACCCTAACCCTAGCCCGAACCCTAACCCTAACCCTTCCCCAAAGCCTGACCCTCACTCGTCCCCTAATCCTAACCCGTAGGCTCACACTAACCCGCGCCCTTACACGCACGCTCCCCCTAAAGCGTTGTCGGACCCTCACCAGGACCCTAAACCGTCCCCGTCCCCTAAGCCTAACCCTAGCCATAACCCTAACCCTAACCCTTCCCCGAAGCCTGACCCTCACCCGTCCCCTAATCCTAAACCGTAGGCTCACACTAACCCGCGCCCTCACACGCACGCTCCCCTTAAAGCGTTGTCGGAACCTCACCTGGACCCTAAACCGTCCCCGTACCCTAACCCTAACCCTAGCCCGAACCCTAACCCTACCCTTCCCCGAAGCCTGACCCTCACCCGTCACCTAATCCTAACCCGTACGCTAACACTAACCCGCGCACTCACACGCACGCTCCCCCTAAAGCGTTGTCGGACCCTCAATTGGACCGTAAGCCGTCCCCGTCCCCTAACCCTAACCCTAGCCCGAACCCTAAACCTAACCCTTCCCCGAAGCCTGACGCTCACCCGTCCCCTAATCCTAACCCGCACGCTAACACTAACCCGGGCCCTCACACGCATGCTCCCCCTAAAGCGTTGTCGGACCCTCACCTGGACCCTAAACCGTCCCCGTCGCCTAAGCCTAACCCTAGCCCGAACCCTAAACCTAACACTTCCCCGAAGCCTGACCCTCACCCGTTCCCTAATCCTAACCCGTAGGCTCACACTAACCCGCGCCCTCACACGCACGCTCCCCATAAAGCGTTGTCCGACCCTCACCTGGACCCTAAACCGTCCCCGTACCCTAACCCTAACCCTAGCCCGAACCCTAACCCTAACCCTTCAACGAAGCCTGACACTCACCCGTCCCCTAATCCTAACCCTTAGGCTCACACTAACCCGCGCCCTCACACGCACGCTCCCCCTAAAGCGTTGTCGGACCCTCACCTGGACCCTAAACCGTCCCCGTCCCCTAACCCTAACCCTAGCCCGAACCCTAACCCTAAACTTTCCCCGAAGCCTGACCCTCACCCGTCACCTAATCCTAACCCGTAGGCTCACACAAACCCACGCCCTCACTCGCACGATCACCCTAAAGCGTTGTCGGACCCTCACCTGGACCCTAAACCGTCCCCGTCCCCTAACCCTAACCCTAGCCCGAACCCTAACCCTAACCCTTCCCCGAAGCCTGACCCTAACCCGTCCCCTAATCCTAACACGCACGCTAACACTAACCCGGGCCCTCACACGCATGCTCCCCCTAAAGCGTTGTCAGACACTCACCTGGACCCTAAACCGTCCCCGTCCCCTAACTCTAACCCTAGCCCGAACCCTAACCCTAACATTTCCCCGAAGCCTGACCCTCACCCGTCCCCTAATCCTAACCCGTAGGCTCACACTAACCCGCGCCCTCACACGCACGCTCCCCCTAAAGCTTTGTCGGACCCTCACCTGGACCCTAAACCGTCCCCGTACCCTAACCCTAACCCTAGCCCGAACCCTAACCCTAACCCTTCAACGAAACCTGACCCTCACCCGTCCCCTAATCCTAACCCGTAGGCTCACACTAACCCACGCCCTCACACGCACGCTCCCCCTAAAGCGTTGTCGGACCCTCACCTGAACCCTAAACCGTCCCCGTCCCCTAACCCTAACCCTAGCCGGAACCCTAACCCTAACCCTTCCCCGAAGCCTGACACTCACCCGTCCCCTAATCCTAACCCGTACGCTAACACTAACCCACGCCCTCACACGCACGCTCCCCCTAAAGTGTTGTCGGACCTTCACCTGGACCCTAAACCGTCCCCGTCCCCTAACCCTAACCCTAGCCCGAACCCTAACCCTAACCCTTCCCCGAAGCCTGACCCTCACCCGTCCCCTAATCCTAACCCGTACGCTAACACTAACCCACGCCCTCACACGCACGCTCCCCCTAAAGCGTTGTCGGACCCTCACCTGGACCCTAAACCGTCCCCGTCCCCTAACCCTAACCCTAGCACGAACCCTAACCCTAACCCTTCCCCGAAGCCTGACGCTCACCCGTTCCCTAATCCTAACCCGTACGGTAACACTAACCTGCGCCCTCACATGCACGCTCCCCCTAAAGCGTTGTCGGACCCTCACCTGGACCCTAAACCGTCCCCGTCCCCTAACCCTAACCCTAGCCCGAACCCTAACCATAACACTTCCCCGAAGCCTGACCCTCACCCGTCCCCTAATCCTAACCCGTACGCTCACACTAACTCGCGCCCTCACACGCACGCTCCCCCTAAAGCGTTGTCAGACCCTCACCTGGACCCTAAACCGTCCCCGTCCCCTAACCCTAACCCTAGCCCGAACCCTAACCGTAACCCTTCCCCGAAGCCTGACCCTCACCCGTCCCCTAATCCTAACCCGTAGGCTCACACTACCCCGCGCCCTCACACGCACGCTCCCCCTAAAGCGTTGTCGGACCCTCACCTGGACACTAAACCATCCCCGTCCGCTAACCCTAACCCTAGCCCGAACCCTAACCCTAACCCTTCCCCGGAACCTGACCCTCACCCGTCCCCTAAACCTAACCCGTAGGCTCACACTAACCCGCGCCCTCACACGCACACTCCCCCTAAAGCATTGTCGGAACCTCACCTGGACCCTAAACCGTCCCCGTACCCTAACCCTAACCCTAGCCCGAAGCCTAACCCTAACCCTTCCCCGAAGCCTGACCCTCACCCGTCCCCTAATCCTAACCCGTACGCTAACACTAACCCGCGCCCTCACACGCACGCTCCCCCTAAAGCGTTGTCGGACCCTCAATTGGACCCTAAGCCGTCCCCGTCCCCTAACCCTAACCCTAGCCCGAACCCTAACCCTAACCCTTCCCCGAAGCCTGACCCTCACCAGTTCCCTAATCCTAACCCGCACGCTAACACTAACCCGGGCCCTGACACGCATGCTCCCCCTAAAGCGTTGTCAGACCCTCACCTGGACCCTAAACCGTCCCCGTCCCCTAACCCTAACCCTAGCCCGAACCCTAACCCTAACCCTTCCCCGAAGCCTGACCCTCACCCGTCCCCTAATCCTAACCCATAGGCTCACACTAACCCGCGCCCTCACACGCACGCTCCCCCTAAAGCGTTGTCGGACCCTCACCTGGACCCTAAACCGTCCCCGTACCCTAACCCTAACCCTAGCCCGAACCCTAACCCTAACACTTCAACGAAGCCTGACCCTCACCCGTCCCCTAATCCTAAACCGTAGGCTCAAACTAACCCGCGCCCTCACACGCACGCTCCCCCTAAAGCTTTGTCGGACCCTCACCTGGACCCTAAACCGTCCCCGTCCCCTAACCCTAACCCTAGCCCGAACCCTAACCCTAACCCTTCCCCGAAGCCTGACCCTCACCCGTCACCTAATCCTAACCAGTAGGCTCACACTAACCCGCGCCCTCACACGCACGATCCCCCTAAAGCGTTGTCGGACCCTCACCTGGACCCTAAACCGTCCCCGTCCCCTAACCCTAACCCTAGCCCGAACCCTAACCCTAACACTTCCCCGAAGCATGACACTCACCCGTTCCCTAATCCTAAGCCGTACGCTAACACTAACCCGCGCCCTCACACGCACACTGCCCCTAAAGCGTTGTCGGACCCTCACCTGGACCCTAAACCGTCCCCGTCCCCTAACACTAACCCTAGCCCGAACCCTAACCCTAACCCTTCCCCGAAGCCTGACCCTCACCCGTCCCCTAATACTAACCCGTACGCTAACACTAACCCACGCCCTCACACGCACGCTCCCCCTAAAGCATTGTCGGACCCTCACCTGGACCCTAAACCGTCCCCGTCCCCGTCCCCTAACCCTAGCCCGAACCCTAACCCTAACCCTTCCCCGAAGCCTGACCCTCACCCGTCCCCTAATCCTAACCCGTAGGCTCACACTAACCCGTGCGCTCACATGCACGCTCCCCCTAAAGCGTTGTCGGACCCTCACCTCGACCCTAAACCGTCCCCGTCCCCTAACCCTAACCCTAGCCCGAACCCTAACCCTAACCCTTCCCCGAAGCATGACCCTCACCCGTCCCCTAATCCTAACCCGTACGGTAACACTAACCCGCGCCCTCACACGCACGCTCCCCCTAAGGCGTTGTCGGACCCTCACCTGGACCCTAAACCGTCCCCGTCCCCTAACCCTAACCCTAGCCCGAACCCTAACCCTAAACCTTCCCCGAAGCCTGACCCTCACCCGTCCCCTAATCCTAAACCGTACGCTAACAATAACCTGCGCCCTCACATGCACGCTCCCCCTAAAGCGTTGTCGTACCCTCAGCTGGATCCTAAACCGTCCCCATCCCCTAACCCTAACCCTAGCCCGAACCCTAAACCTAACCCTTCCCCGAAGCCTGACCCTCAAACGTCCCCTAATCCTAACCCGTAGGCTCACACTAACCTGCGCCCTTACACGCACGCTCCCCCTAAAGCGTTGTCGGACCCTCACCAGGACCCTAAACCGTCCCCGTCCCCTAACCCTAACCCTAGCCCGAACCCTAACCATAACACTTCCCCGAAGCCTGACCCTCACCCGTCCCCTAATCCTAACCCGTACGCTCACACTAACTCGCGCCGTCACACGCACGCTCCCCCTAAAGCGTTGTCAGACCCTCACCTGGACCCTAAACCGTCCCCGTCCCCTAAACCTAACACTAGCCCGAACCCTAACCCTAACACTTCCCCGAAGCCTTACCCTCACCCGTTCCCTAATCCTAACCCGTAGGCTCACACTAACCCGCGTCCTCACACGCACGCTCCCCCTAAAGCGTTGTCGGACCCTCACCTGGACCCTAAACCTTCCCCGTCCCCTAACTCTAACCCTAGCCCGAACCCTAACCCTAACCCTTCCCCGAAGCCTGACCCTCACCCGTCACCTAATCCTAACCAGTAGGCTCACACTAACCCGCGCCCTCACACGCACGATCCCCCTAAAGCGTTGTCGGAAGCTCACCTGGACCCTAAACCGTCCCCGTCCCCTAACCCTAACCCTAGCCCGAACCCTAACCCTAACCCTTCCCCGAAGCATGACACTCACCCGTCCCCTAATCCTAAGCCGTACGCTAACACTAACCCACGCCCTCACACGCACACTCCCCCTAAAGCGTTGTCGGACCCTCACCTGGACCCTAAACCGTCCCCGTCCCCTAACACTAACCCTAGCCCGAACCCTAACCCTAACCCTTCCCCGAAGCATGACCCTCACCTGTCCCCTAATCCTAACCAGTAGGCTCACACTAACCCGCGCCCTCACACGCACGCTCCCCCTAAAGCGTTGTCGGACCCTCACCTGGACCCTAAACCGTCCCCGTCCCCTAACCCTAACCCTAGCCCGAACCCTAACCCTAACCCTTCCCCGAAGCCTGACCCTCACCCGTCCCCTAATCCTAACCCGTACGCTAACACTAAACCACGCCCTCACACGCACGCTCCCCCTAAAGCGTTGTCGGACCCTCACCTGGACCCTAAACCGTCCCCGTCCCCTAACCCTAACCCTAGCCCGAACCCTAACCCTAACCCTTCCCCGAAACCTGACGCTCACCCGTCCCCTAATCCTAACCCGTACGGTAACACTAACCCGCGCCCTCACACGCACGCTCCCCCTAAAGCGTTGTCGGACCCTCACCTGGACCCTAAACCGTCCCCGTCCCCTAACCCTAACCGTAGCCCGAACCCTAACCCTAACTCTTCCCCGAAGCCTGAACCTCACCCGTCCCCTAATCCTAAACCGTAGGCTCACACTAACCCGCGCCCTCACACGCACGATCCCCCTAAAGCGTTGTCAGACCCTCACCTGGACCCTAAACCGTCCCCGTCCCCTAACCCTAACCCTAGCCCGAACCCTAACCCTAACCCTTCCCCGAAATCTGACCCTCACCCGTCCCCTAATCCTAAGCCGTACGCTAACACTAACCCGCACCCTCACACGCACGCTCCCCCTAAAGCGTTGTCGGACCCTCACCTGGACCCTAAACCGTCCCCGTCCCCTAACCCTAACCCTAGCCGGAACCCTAAACCTAACCCTTCCCCGAAGCCTGACCCTCACCCGTCCCCTAATCCTAACCCGTACGCTAACACTAACCCACGCCCTCACACGCACGCTCCCCCTAAAGAGTTGTCGGACCCTCACCAGGACCCTAAACCGTCCCCGTCCCCTAACCCTAACCCTAGCCCGAACCCTAACCATAACACTTCCCCGAAGCCTGACCCTCACCCGTCCCCTAATCCTAACCCGTAGGCTCACACTAACCCGCGCCCTCACACGCACGCTCCCCCTAAAGCGTTGTAGGACCCTCACCTGGACCCTAAACCGTCCCCGTCCCCTAACCCTAACCCTAGCCCGAACCCTAACCCTAACCCTTCCCCGAAACCTGACACTCACCCGTCCCCTAATCCTAACCCGTAGGCTAACACTAACTCACGCCCTCACACGCACGCTCCCCCTAAAGCGTTGTCGGACCCTCACCTGGACCCTAAACCGTCCCCGTCCCCTAACCCTAACCCTAGCCCGAACCCTAACCATAACACTTCCCCGAAGCCTGACCCTCACCCGTCCCCTAATCCTAACCCATAGGCTCACACTAACTCTCGCCCTCACACGCACGCTCCCCCTAAAGCGTTGTCAGACCATCACCTGGACCCTAAACCGTTCCCGTCCCCTAACCCTAACCTTAGCCCAAACCCTAACCCTAACCCTTCCCCGAAGCCTGACCCTCACCCGTCCCCTAATCCTAACCCGTAGGCTCACACTAACCCGCGCCCACACACGCACGCTCCCCCTAAAGCGTTGTCGGACCCTCACCTGGACCCTAAACCGTCCCCGTCCCCTAACCCTAACCCTAGCCCGAACCCTAACCCTAACCCTTCCCCGAAGCCTGACCCTCACCCGTCCCCTAATCCTAACCCGTACGCTAACGCTAACCCACGCCCTCACACGCACGCTCCCCCTAAAGCGTTGTCGGAAACTCACCTGGACCCTAAACCGTCCCCGTACCCTAACCCTAACCCTAGCCCGAACCCTAACCCTAACACTTCTATGAAGCCTGACCCTCACCCGTCCTGTAATCCTAACCCGTAGGCTCACACTAACCTGCGCCCTCACACGCACGCTCCCCCTAAAGCGTTGTCGGACCCTCACCTGGACCCTAAACCGTCCCCGTCCCCTAACCCTAACCCTAGCCCGAACCCTAACCCTAACCCTTCCCCGAAGCCTGACCCTCACCCGTCCCCTAATCCTAACCATTAGGCTCACACTAACCCGCGCCCTCACACGCACGCTCCCCCTAAAGCGTTGTCGGACCCTCACCTGGACACTAAACCGTCCCCGTCCCCTAACCCTAACCCTAGCCCTAGCCCGAACCCTAACCCTAACACTTCCCCGAAGCCTGACCCTCACCCGTCACCTAATCCTAACCCGTAGGCTCACACTAACCCGCGCCCTCACACGCACGCTCCCCCTAAAGCATTGTCGGACCCTCAACTGGACCCTAAACCGTCCCCGTCTCCTAACCCTAACCCTAGCCCGAACCCTAACCCTAAACCTTCCCCGAAGCATGACCCTCACCTGTCCCCTAATCCTAACCCGTACGCCAACACTAACCCGCGCCCTCACACGCACGCTCCCCCTAAAGCGGTGTCGGACACTCAATTGGACCCTAAGCCGTCCCCGTCCCCTAACCCTAACCCTAGCCCGAACCCTAACCCTAACCCTTTCCCGAAGCCAGACCCTCACCCGTCCCCTAATCCTAACCCGTACGCTAACACTAACCCACGCCCTCACACGCACGCTCCCCCTAAAGCATTGTCGGACCCTCACCTGGACCCTAAACCGTCCCCGTCCCCTAACCCTAACCCTAGCCCGAACCCTAACCCTAACCCTTCCCCGAAGCCTGACCCTCACCCGTCCCCTAATCCTAACCCGTACGCTAACACTAACCTGCACCCTCACACGCACGCTCCCCCTAAAGCGTTGTCGGACCCTCACCTGGACCCTAAACCGTCCCCGTCCCCTAACCCTAACCCTAGCCCGAACCCTAACCCTAACCCTTCCCCGAAGCCTGACCCTCACCCGTCCCCTAATCCTAACCCGTACGCTAACACTAACCCGCGCCCTCACACGCACGCTCCCCCTAAAGCGTTGTCGGACCCTCAGCTGGATCCTAAACCGTCCCCGTCCCCTAACCCTAACCCTAGCCCGAACCCTAACCCTAACCCTTCCCCGAAGCCTGACCCTCACCCGTCCCCTAATCCTAACACGTAGGCTCACACTAACCCGCGCCCTGACACGCACGCTCCCCCTAAAGCGTTGTCGGACCCTCACCAGGACCCTAAACCGTCCCCGTCCCCTAACCCTAACCCTAGCCCGAACCCTAACCATAACACTTCCCCGAAGCTTGACCCTCACCCCTCCCCTAATCCTAACCCGTACGCTCACACTAACTCGCGCCCTCACACGCACGCTCCCCCTAAAGCGTTGTCAGACCCTCACCTGGACCCTAAACCGTTCCCGTCCCCTAACCCTAACCCTAGCCCGAACCCTAACCCTAACCCTTCCCAGAAGCCTGACCCTCACCCGTCCCCTAATCCTAACCCGTAGGCTCACACTAACCCGCGCCCTCACACGCACGCTCCCCCTAAAGCGTTGTCGGACCCTCACCTGGACCCTAAACCGTCCCCGTCCCCTAACCCTAACCCTAGCTCGAACCCTAACGCTAACCCTTCCCCAAAACCTGACCCTCACCCGTCCCCTAATCCTAAACCGTAGGCTCACACTAACCCGCGCCCTCACACGCACGCTCCCCCTAAAGCGTTGTAGGACCCTCACCTGGACCCTAAACCGTCCCCGTCCCCTAACCCTAACCCTAGCCCGAACCCTAACCCTAACCCTTCCCCGAAACCTGACCCTCACACGTCCCCTAATCCTAACCCGTAGGCTCACACTAACTCACGCCCTCACACGCACGCTCCCCCTAAAGCGTTGTCGGACCCTCACCTGGACCCTAAACCGTCCCCGTCCCCTAACCGTAACCCTAGCCCGAACCCTAACCATAACACTTCCCCGAAGCCTGAACCTCACCCGTCCCCTAATCCTAACCCGTAGGCTCACACTAACTCTCGCCCTCACACGCACGCTCCCCCTAAAGCGTTGTCAGACCCTCACCTGGACCCTAAACCGTTCCCGTCCCCTAACCCTAACCCTAGCCCGAACCCTAACCCTAACCCTTCCCCGAAGCCTGACCCTCACCCGTCCCCTAATCCTAACCCGTAGGCTCACACTAACCCGCGCCCTCACACGCACGCTCCCCCTAAAGCGTTGTCGGACCCTCACCTGGACCCTAAACCGTCCCCGTCCCCTAACCCTAACCCTAGCCCGAACCCTAACCCTAACCCTTCCCCGAAGCCTGACCCTCACCCGTCCCCTAATCCTAACCCGTACGCTAACGCTAACCCACGCCCTCACACGCACGCTCCCTCTAAAGCGTTGTCGGAAATTCACCTGGACCCTAAACCGTCCCCGTACCCTAACCCTAACCCTAGCCCGAACCCTAACCCTAACACTTCTATGAAGCCTGACCCTCACCCGTCCCGTAATCCTAACCCGTAGGCTCACACTAACCCGCGCCCTCACACGCACGCTCCCCCTAAAGCGTTGTCGGACCCTCACCTGGACCCTAAACCGTCCCCGTCCCCTAACCCTAACCCTAGCCCGAACCCTAACCCTAAACCTTCACCGAAGCCTGACCCTCACCCGTCCCCTACTCCTAACCATTAGGCTCACACTAACCCGCGCCTTACACGCACGCTCCCCCTAAAGCGTTGTCGGACCCTCACCTGGACCCTAAACCGTCCCCGTCCCCTAACCCTAGCCCTAGCCCTAGCCCGAACCCTAACCCTAACACTTCCCCGAAGCCTCACCCTCACCCGTCACCTAATCCTAACCCGTAGGCTCACACTAACCCGCGCCCTCACACGCACGCTCCCCCTAAAGCATTGTCGGACCCTCACCTGGACCCTAAACCGTCCCCGTCCCCTAACCCTAACCCTAGCCCGAACCCTAACCCTAACCCTTCCCCGAAGCCTGACCCTCACCCGTCCCCTAATCCTAACCCGTACGCTAACACTAACCCACGCCCTCACACGCACGCTCCCCCTAAAGCATTGTCGGACCCTCACCTGGACCCTAAACCGTCCCCGTCCCCTAACCCTAACCCTAGCCCGAACCCTAACCCTAACCCTTCCCCGAAGCCTGACCCTCACCCGTCCCCTAATCCTAACCCGTAGGCTCACACTAACCCGCGCGCTCACACGCACGCTCCCCCTAAAGCGTTGTCGGACCCTCACCTCGACCCTAAACCGTCCCCGTCCCCTAACCCTAACCCTAGCCCGAACCCTAACCCTAACCCTTCCCCGAAGCATGACCCTCAACCGTCCCCTAATCCTAACCCGTACGGTAACACTAACCCGCACCCTCACACGCACGCTCCCCCTAAGGCGTTGTCGGACCCTCACCTGGACCCTAACCGTCCCCGTCCCCTAACCCTAACCCTAGCCCGAACCCTAACCCTAACCCTTCCCCGAAGCCTGACCCTCACCCGTCACCTAATCCTAACCAGTAGGCTCACACTAACCCGCGCCCTCACACGCACGATCCCCCTAAAGCGTTGTCGGACCCTCACCTGGACCCTAAACCGTCCCTGTCCCCTAACCCTAACCCTAGCCCGAACCCTAACCCTAACCCTTCCCCGAAGCATGACACTCACCCGTCCCCTAATCCTAAGCCGTACGCTAACACTAACCCGCGCCCTCACACGCATGCTCCCCCTAAAGCGTTGTTGGACCCTCACCTGGACCCTAAACCGTCCCCGTCCCCTAACCCTAACCCTAGCCCGAACCCTAAACCTAACCCTTCCCCGAAGCCTGACCCTCACCCGTCCCATAATCCTAACCCGTACGCTAACACTAACCCGCGCCCTCACACGCACGCTCCCCCTAAATCGTTGTCGGACCCTCACCTGGACCCTAAACCGTCCCCGTTCCCTAACCCTAACCCTAGCCCGAACCCTAACCCTAAGCCTTCCCCGAAGCCTGACCCTCACCCGTCCCCTAATCCTAAACCGTACGCTAACACTAACCTGCGCCCTCACATGCACGCTCCCCCTAAAGTGTTGTCGGACCCTCACCTGGACCCTAAACCGTCCCCGTCCCCTAACGTTAACCCTAGCCCGAACCCTAAACCTAACTCTTCCCCGAAGCCTGACGCTCACCCGTCCCCTAATACTAACCCGTACGGTAACACTAACCCGCGCCCTCACACGCACGCTCCCCCTAAAGCGTTGTCGGACCCTCACCTGGACCCTAAACCGTCCCCGTCCCCTAACACTAACCCTAGCCCGAACCCTAACCCTAACCCTTCCCCGAAGCCTGACCCTCACACGTCACCTAATCCTAACCAGTAGGCTCACACTAACCCACGCCCTCACACGCACGATCACCCTAAAGCGTTGTTGGACCCTCACCTGGACCCTAAACCGTCCCCATCACCTAACCCTAACCCTAGCCCGAACCCTAACCCTAACCCTTCCCCGAAGCATGACCCTCAGCCGTCCCCTAATCCTAAGCCGTACGCTAACACTAACCCGCGCCCTCACACGCACGCTCCCCCGAAAGCGTTGTCGGACCCTCACCTGGACCCTAAACCGTCCCCGTCCCCTAACCCTAACCCTAGCCCGAACCCTAACCCTAACCCTTCCCCGAAGCCTGACCCTCACCCGTCCCCTAATCCTAACCCGTACGCTAACACTAACCCGCGCCCTCACACGCACGCTCCCCCTAAAGCGTTGTCGGACCCTCTCCTGGACCCTAAACCGTCCCCGTCCCCTAACACTATCCCTAGCCCGAACCCTAACCCTAACCCTTCCCCGAAGCCTGACCCTCACCCGTCCCATAATCCTAACCCGTAGGCTCACACTAACCCGCGCCCTCACACGCACGCTCCCCCTAAAGCATTGTCGTAACCTCACCTGGACCCTAAACCGTCCCCGTCCCCTAACCCTAACCCTAGCCCGAACCCTAACCCTAACCCTTCCCCGAAGCCTGACCCTCACCCGTCCCCTAATCCTAACCTGTACGCTAACACTAACCCGCACCCTCACACGCGCGCTCCCCCTAAAGCGTTGTCGGATCCTCAATTGGACCCTAAGCCGTCCCCGTCCCCTAAACCTAACCCTAGCCCGAACCCTAACCCTAACCCTTCCCCGAAGCCTGACCCTCACCCGTCCCATAATCCTAACCCGCACGCTAACACTAACCCAGGCCCTCACACGCATTCTCCCCCTAAAGCGTTGTCGGACCCTCACCTTGACCCTAAACCGTCCCCGTCCCCTAACCCTAACCCTAGCCCGAACCCTAACCCTAACACTTCCCCGAAGCCTGACCCTCACCTGTCCCCTAATCCTAACACGTAGGCTCACACTAACCCGCGCCCTCACACGCACGCTCCCCCTAAAGCGTTGTCGGACCCTCACCTGGACCCTAAACCGTCCCCGTACCCTAACACTAACCCTAGCCCGAACCCTAACCCTAACCCTTCAACGAAGCCTGACCCTCACCCCTCCCCTAATCCTAACCCGTAGGCTCACACTAACCCGCGCCCTAACACGCACGCTCCCCCTAAAGCGTTGTCGGACCCTCACCTGGACCCTAAACCGTCCCCATCCCCTAACCCTAACCCTAGACCGAACCCTAACCCTAACACTTCCCCGAAGCCTGACCCTCACCCGTCCCCTAATCCTAACCCGTACGCTAACACTAACCCGCGCCCTCACACGCACGCTCCCCCTAAAGCGTTGTCGGACCCTCAGCTGGATCCTAAACCGTCCCCATCCCCTAACCCTAACCCTAGCCCGAACCCTAACCCTAACACTTCCCCGAAGCCTGACCCTCACCCGTCCCCTAATCCTAACCCGTAGGCTCACACTAACCCGCGCCCTGACACGCACGCTCCCCTAAATCGTTGTCGGACACTCACCAGGACCCTAAACCGTCCCCGTCCCGTAACCCTAACCCTAGCCCGAACCCTAACCATAACACTTCCCCGAAGCCTGACCCTCACCCGTCCCCTAATCCTAACCCGTACGCTCACACTAACTCGCGCCCTCACACGCACGCTCCCCCTAAAGCGTTGTCAGACCCTCACCTGGACCCTAAACCGTTCCCGTCCCCTAACCCTAATCCTAGCCCGAACCCTAACCCTAACCCTTCCCCGAAGCCTGACCCTCACCCGTCCCCTAATCCTAACCCGTAGGCTCACACTAACCCGTGCCCTCACAAGCACGCTCCCCTAAAGCATTGTCGGAACCTCACCTGGACCCTAAACGGTCCCCGTCCCCTAACCCTAACCCTAGCCCGAACCCTAACCCTAACCCTTCCCCAAAGCCTGACCCTCACACGTCCCCTAATCCTAACCCGTACGCTAACACTCTCCCGCGCCCTCCCACGCACGCTCCCCCTAAAGCGTTGTCGGACCCTCAATTGGACCCTAAGCCGTCCCCGTCCCCTAACCCTAACCCTAGCCCGAACCCTAAACCTAACCCTTCCCCGAAGCCTGACCCTCACCCGTCCCCTAATCCTAACCCGCACGCTAACACTAACCCGGGCCCTCACACGCATGCTCCCCCTAAAGCTTTGTCAGACCCTCACCTGGACCCTAAACCGTCCCCGTCCCCTAACCCTAACCCTAGCCCGAACCCTAAACGTAACACTTCCCCAAAGCCTGACCCTCACCTGTCCCCTAATCCTAACCCGTAGGCTCACACTAACCCACGCCCTCACACGCACGCTCCCCCTAAAGCGTTGTCGGACCCTCACCTGGACCCTAAACCGTCCCCGTCCCCTAACCCTAACCCTAACCCTAACACTTCCCCGAAGCCTGACCCTCACCCGTCCCCTAATCCTAACCCGTACGCTCACACTAACTCGCGCCCTCACACGCACGCTCCCCCTAAAGCGTTGTCAGACCCTCACCTGGACCCTAAACCGTTCCCGTCCCCTAACCCTAACCCTAGCCCGAACCCTAACCCTAACCCTTCCCCGAAGCCTGACCCTCACCCATCCCCTAATCCTAACCCGTAGGCTCACACTAACCCGCGCCCTCACACGCACGCTCCCCCTAAAGCGTTGTCGGACCCTCAATTTGACCCTAAACCGTCCCCGTCCCCTAACCCTAACCCTAGCCCGAACCCTAACCCTAACCCTTCCCCGAAGCCTGACCCTCACCCGTCCCCTAATCCTAACCCGTATGCTAACGCTAACCCACGCTCTCACACGCACGCTCCCCCTAAAGCGTTGTCGGACCCTCACCTGGACCCTAAACCGTCCCCGTCCCCTAACCCTAACCCTAGCCCGAACCCTAACCCTAACACTTCTATGAAGCCTGACCCTCACCCGTCCCGTAATCCTAACCCGTAGGCTCACACTAACCCGCGCCCTCACACACACGCTCCCCCTAAAGCGTTGTCGGACCCTCACCTGGACCCTAAACCGTCCCCGTCCCCTAACCCTAACCCTAGCCCGAACCCTAACCCTAACACTTCCCCGAAGCCTGACCCTCACCCGTCACCTAATCCTAACCCGTAGACTCACACTAACCCGCGACTTCACACGCACGCTCCCCCTAAAGCATTGTCGGACCCTCACCTGGACCCTAAACCGTCCCCGTCTCCTAACCCTAACCCTAGCCCGAACCCTAACCCTAAAACTTCCCCGAAGCATGACCCTCACCTGTCCCCTAATCCTAACCCGTACGCTAACACTAACCCGCGCCCTCACACGCACGCTCCCCCTAAAGCGGTGTCGGACACTCAATTGGACCCTAAGCCGTCCCCGTCCCCTAACCCTAACCCTAGCCCGAACCCTAACCCTAACCCTTCCCCGAAGCCTGACCCTCACCCGTCCCCTAATCCTAACCCGTACGCTAACACTAACCCACGCCCTCACACGCACGCTCCCCCTAAAACATTGTCGGACCCTCACCTGGACCCTAAACCGTCCCCGTCCCCTAACCCTAACCCTAACCCGAACCCTAACCCTAAACCTTCCCCGAAGCCTGACCCTCACCCGTCCCCTAATCCTAACCCGTAGGCTCACACTAACGCGCGCGCTCACACGCACGCTCCCCCTAAAGCGTTGTCGGACCCTCAGCTCGACCCTAAACCGTCCCCGTCCCCTAACCCTAACCCTAGCCCGAAACCTAACCCTAACCCTTCCCCGAAGCTTGACCCTCAACCGTCCCCTAATCCTAACCCGTAAGGTAACACTAACCCGCGCCCTCACACGCACGCTCCCCCTAAGGCGTTGTCGGACCCTGACCAGGACCCTAAACCGTCCCCGTCCCCTAACCCTAACCCTAGCCCGAACCCTAACCCTAACCCTTCCCCGAAGCCTGACACTCACCCGTCCCATAATCCTAACCCGTACGCTAACACTAACCCGCGCCCTCACACGCACGCTCCCCCGAAAGCGTTGTCGGACCCTCACCTGGACCCTAAACCGTCCCCGTCCCCTAACCCTAACCCTAGCCCGAACCCTAACCCTAACCCTTCCCCGAAGCCTGAACCTCACCCGTCCCCTAATCCTAACCCGTACGCTAACGCTAACCCGCGCCCTCACACGCACGCTCCCCCTAAAGCGTTGTCGGACCCTCACCTGGACCCTAAACCGTCCCCGTCCCCTAACCCTAACCCTAGCCCGAACCCTAACCCTAACCCTTCCCCGAAGCCTGACCCTCACCCGTCCCCTAATCCTAACCCGTACGCTAACGCTAACCCACGCCTTCACACGCACGCTCCCCCTAAAGCGTTGTCGGACCCTCACCTGGACCCTAAACCGTCCCCGTCCCCTAACCCTAACCCTAGCCCGAACCCTAACCCTAACACTTTCCCGAAGCCTGACGTTCACCCGTCCCCTAATCCTAACCCGTACGCTACCACTAACCCGCGCCCTCACACGCACGATCCCCTTAAGCGTTGTCGGTCCCTCACCTGGACCCTAAACCGTCCCCGTCCCCTAACCCTAACCCTAGCCCGAACCCTAACCCTAACCCTTCCCCGAAGACTGACCCTCACCCGTCCCCTAATCCTAACCCGTACGCTAACACTAACCCGCGCCCTCAAACGCACGCTCCCACTAAAGCGTTGTCGGACCCTCACCTGGACCCTAAACCGTCCCCGTCCCCTAACCCTAACCCTAGCCCGAACCCTAACCCTAACCCTTCCCCGAAGACTGACCCTCACCCGTCACCTAATCCTAACCCGTACGCTAACACTAACCCGCGCCCTCAAACGCACGCTCCCACTAAAGCGTTGTCGGACCCTCAGCTGGATCCTAAACCGTCCCCGTCCCCTAACCCTAACCCTAGCCCGAACCCTAACCCTAGCCCTTCCCCGAAGCCTGACCCTCACCCGTCCCCTAATCCTAACCCGTAGGCTCACACTAACCCGCGCCCTGACACTCACGCTCCCCCTAAAGCGTTGTCGGACCCTCACCAGGACCCTAAACCGTCCCCGTCCCCTAACCCTAACCCTAGCCCGAACACTAACCATAACACTTCCCCGAAGCCTGACCCTCACCCGTCCCCTAATCCTAACCCGTACGCTCACACTAACTCGCGACCTCACACGCACGCTCCCCCTAAAGCGTTGTCAGACCCTCACTTGGACCCTAAACCGTTCCCGTCCCCTAACCCTAACCCTAGCCCGAACCCTAACCCTAACCCTTCCCCGAAGCCTGACCCTCACCCGTCCCCTAATCCTAACCCGTACGCTCACACTAACCCGCGCCCTCACACGCACGCTCCCCCTAAAGCGTTGTCGGACCCTCACCTGGACCCTAAACCGTCCCCGTCCCCTAACCCTAACCCTAGCCCGAACCCTAACCCTAACCCTTCCCCGAAGCCTGACCCTCACCCGTCCCCTAATCCTAACCCGCACGCTAACACTAACCTGGGCCCTCACACGCATGCTCCCCCTAAAGCGTTGTCACACCCTCACCTGGACCCTAAACCGTCCCCGTCCCCTAACCCTAACCCTAGCCCGAACCCTAACCCTAACACTTCCCCAAAGCCTGACCCTCACCCGTCCCCTAATCCTAACCCGTAGGCTCACACTAACCCGCGCCCTCACACGCACACTCCCCCTAAAGCGTTGTCGGACCCTCACCTCGACCCTAAACCGTCCCCGTCCCCTAACCCTAACCCTAACCCTAACACTTCCCCGAAGCCTGACCCTCACCCGTCCCCTAATCCTAACCCGTACGCTAACACTAACCCACGCCCTCACACGCACGCTCCCCCTAAAGCGTTGTCGGACCCTCACCTGGACCCTAAACCGTCCCCGTCCCCTAACCCTAACCCTAGCCCGAACCCTAACCCTAACCCTTCCCCGAAACCTGACGCTCACCCGTCCCCTAATCCTAACCCGTACGGTAACACTAACCCGCGCCCTCACACGCACGCTCCCCCTAAAGCGTTGTCGGACCCTCACCTGGACCCTAAACCGTCCCCGTCCCCTAACCCTAACCCTAGCCCGAACCCTAACCCTAACCCTTCCCCGAAGCCTGAACCTCACACGTCACCTAATCCTAAACCGTAGGCTCACACTAACCCGCGCCCTCACACGCACGATCCCCCTAAAGCGTTGTCGGACCCTCACCTGGACCCTAAACCGTCCCCGTCCCCTAACCCTAACCCTAGTCCGAACCCTAACCCTAACCCTTCCCCGAAGCATGACCCTCACCCGTCCCCTAATCCTAAGCCGTACGCTAACACTAACCCACACCCTCACACGCACGCTCCCCCTAAAGCGTTGTCGGACCCTCACCTGGACCCTAAACCGTCCCCGTCCCCTAACCCTAACCCTAGCCCGAACCCTAAACCTAACCCTTCCCCGAAGCCTGACCCTCACCCGTCCCCTAATCCTAACCCGTACGCTAACACTAACCCGCGCCCTCACACGCACGCTCCCCCTAAAGCGTTGTCGGACCCTCAGCTGGATCCTAAACCGTCCCCGTCCCCTAACCCTAACCCTAGCCCGAACCCTAACCCTAACCCTTCCCCGAAGCCTGACCCTCACCCGTCCCCTAATCCTAACCCGTAGGCTCACACTAACCCGCGCCCTTACACGCACGCTCCCCCTAAAGCGTTGTCGGACCCTGACCAGGACCCTAAACCGTCCCCGTCCCCTAACCCTAACCCTAGCCCGAACCCTAACCATAACACTTCCCCGAAGCCTGACCCTCACCCGTCCCCTAATCCTAACCCGTAGGCTCACACTAACCCGCGCCCTCACACGCACGCTCCCCCTAAAGCGTTGTCGGACCCTCACCTGGACCCTAAACCATCCCTGTCCCCTAACCCTAACCCTAGCCCGAACCCTAACCCTAACCCTTCCCCGAAACCTGACCCTCACCCGTCCCCTAATCTTAACCCGTAGGCTCACACTAATTCACGCCCTCACACGCACGCTCACCCTAAAGCGTTGTCAGACCCTCACCTGGACCCTAAACCGTCCCCGTCCCCTAACCCTAACCCTAGCCCGAACCCTAACCCTAACCCTTCCCCGAAGCCTGACCCTCACCCGTCCCCTAATCCTAACCCGTAGGCTCACACTAACCCGCGCCCTCACACGCACGCTCCCCCTAAAGCGTCGTCGGACCCTCACCTGGACCCTAAACCGTCCCCGTCCCCTAACCCTAACCCTAGCCCGAACCCTAACCCTAACCCTTCCCCGAAACCTGACCCTCACCCGTCCACTAATCCTAACCCGTAGGCTCACACTAACCCGCGCCCTCACACGCACGCTCCCCTAAAGCATTGTCGGAACCTCACCTGGACCCTAAACCGTCCCCGTCCCCTAACCCTAACCCTAGCCCGAACCCTAAACCTAACCCTTCCCCGAAGCCTGACCCTCACCCGTCCCCTAATCCTAACCCGCACGCTATCACTAACCCGGGCCCTCACACGCATGCTCCCCCTAAAGCGTTGTCAGACCCTCACCTGGTCCCTAAACCGTCCCCTTCCCCTGACCCTAACCCTAGCCCGAACCCTAACCCTAACACTTCCCCAAAGCCTGACCCTCACCCGTCCCCTAATCCTAACCCGTAGACTCACACTAACCCGCGCCCTCACACGCACGCTCCCCCTAAAGCGTTGTCGGACCCTCACCTGGACCCTAAACCGTCCCCGTCCCCTAACCCTAACCCTAACCCTAACACTTCCCCGAAGCCTGACCCTCACCCGTCCCCTAATCCTAACACGTACGCTAACACTAACCCACGCCCTCACACGCACGCTCCCCCTAAAGCGTTGTCGGACCCTCACCTGGACCCTAAACCGTCCCCGTCCCCTAATCCTAACCCTAGCCCGAACCCTAACCCTAACCCTTCCCCAAAACCTGACGCTCACCCGTCCCCTAATCCTAACCCGTAGGCTCACACTAACCCGCGCCCTCACACGCACGCTCCCCCTAAAGCGTTGTCGGACCCTCACCTGGACCCTAAACCGTCCCCGTCCCCTAACCCTAACCTGACCCCTAAACCTAAACCTTCCCCGAAGCCTGACGCTCACCCGTCCCCTAATCCTAACCCGTACGGTAACACTAACCCGCGCCCTCACACGCACGCTCAACCTAAAGCGTTGTCGGACCCTCACCTGGACCCTAAACCGTCCCCGTCCCCGTCCCCTAACCCTAACCCTAGCCCGAACCCTAACCCTAACCCTTCCCCGAAGCGTGACCCTCACGCGTCCCCTAATCCTAACCCATACAATAACGCTAACCCGCGCCCTCACACGCACGCTCCCCCTAAAGCGTTGTCGGACCCTCACCTGGACCCTAAACCGTCCCCGTCCCCTAACCCTAACCCTAGCCCGAACCCTAACCCTAACCCTTCCCCGAAGCCTGACCCTCACCCATCCCCTAATCCTAACCCGTACGCTAACGCTAACCCACGCCCTCACACGCACGCTCCCCCTAAAGCGTTGTCGGACCCTCACCTGGACCCTAAACCGTCCCCGTCCCCTAACCTTAACCCTAGCCCGAACCCTAACCCTAACCCTTCCCCGAAGCCTGACGTTCACCCGTCCCCTAATCCTAACCCGTACGGTAACACTAACCCGCGCCCTCAAACGCACGCACCCCGTAAAGCGTTGTCGGACCCTCACCTGGACCCTAAACCGTCCCCGTCCCCTAACCCTAACCCTAAACCTAGCCCGAACCCTAACCCTAACCCTTCCCCGAAGCCTGACCCTCACCCGTCACCTAATCCTAACCCGTAGGCTCACACTAACCCGCGCCCTCACACGCACGATCCCCCTAAAGCGTTGTCGGACCCTCACCTGGACCCTAAACCGTCCCCGTCCCCTAACCCTAACCATAGCCCGAACCCTAACCCTAACCCTTCCCCGAAGCATGACCCTCACCAGTCCCCTAATCCTAAGCCGTACGCTAACACTAACCCGGGCCCTCACACGCACGCTCCCCCTAAAGCGTTGTCGGACGCTCACCTGGACCCTATGCCGTCCCAGTCCCCTAACCCTTACCCTAGCCCGAACCCTAACCCTAACCCTTCCCCGAAGCCTGACCCTCACCCGTACCCTAATCCTAACCCGTACGCTAACACTAACCCGCGCCCTCACACGCACGATCCCCCTAAAGCGTTGTCGGACCCTCACCTGGACCCTAAACCGTCCCCGTCCCCTAACCCTAACCCTAGCCCGAACCCTAACCCTAACCCTTCCCCGAAGCCTGACCCTCACCCGTCCTCTAATCCTAACCCGTAGGCTCACACTAACCCGCGCCCTCACACGCACGCTCCCCCTAAAGCGTTGTCGGACATTCACCTCGGCCCTAAACCGTCCCCATCCCCTAACCCTAACCCTAGCCCGAACCCTAACCCTAACCCTTCCCTGAAGCCTGACCCTCACCGTCCCCTAATCCTAACCCGTACGCTAACACTAACCCGCGCCCTCACATGCACGCTCCCCCTAAAGCGTTGTCGGACCCTCAGCTGGATCCTAAACCGTCCCCGTCCCCTAACCCTAACCCTGGCCCGAACCCTAACGCTAAACCTTCCCCGAAGCCTGACCCTCACCCGTCCCCTAATCCTAACCTGTAGGCTCACACTAACCCGCGCCCTCACACGCACGCTCCCCCTAAAGCGTTGTCGGACCCTCACCTGGACCCTAAACCGTCCCCGTCCCCTAACCCTAACCCTAGCCTGAACCCTAACCCTAACCCTTCCCCGAAACCTGACCCTCACCCGTCCCCTAATCCTAACCCGTAGGCTCACACTAACCCGCGCCCTCACACGCACGCTCCCCTAAAGCATTGTCGGAACCTCACCTGGACCCTAAACCGTCCCCGTCCCCTAACCCTAACCCTAGCCCGAACCCTAACCCTAACCCTTCCCCGAAGCCTGACCCTCACCCGTCCCCTAATCCTAACCCGTACGCTAACACTAACCCACGCCCTCCCACGCACGCTCCCCCTAAAGCGTTGTCGGACCCTCAATTGGACCCTAAGCCGTCCCCGTCCCCTAACCCTAACCCTAGCCCGAACCCTAAACCTAACCCTTCCCCGAAGCCTGACCCTCACCCGTCCCCTAATCCTAACCCGCACGCTAACACTAACCCGGGCCCTCACACGCATGCTCCCCCTAAAGCGTTGTCACACCCTCACCTGGACCCTAAACCGTCCCCGTCCCCTAACCCTAACCCTAGCCCGAACCCTAACCCTAACACTTCCCCAAAGCCTGACCCTCACCCGTCCCCTAATCCTAACCCGTAGGCTCACACTAACCCGCGCCCTCACACGCACGCTCCCCCTAAAGCGTTGTCGGACCCTCACCTGGACCCTAAACCGTCCCCGTCCCCTAACCCTAACCCTAGCCCGAACCCTAAACCTAACCCTTCCCCGAAGCCTGACGCTCACCCGTCCCCTAATCCTAACCCGTACGCTAACACTAACCCGCGCCCTCATACGCACGCTCCCCCTAAAGCGTTGTCGGACCCTCAGCTGGATCCTAAACCGTCCCCGTCCCCTAACCCTAACCCTAGCCCGAACCCTAACCCTAACCCTTCCCCGAAGCCTGACCCTCACCCGTCCCCTAATCCTAACCCGTAGGCTCACACTAACCCGCGCCCTCACACGCACGCTCCCCCTAAAGCGTTGTCGGACCCTCACCAGGACCCTAAACCGTCCCCGTCCCCTAACCCTAACCCTAGCCCGAACCCTAACCATAACACTTCCCCGAAGCCTGACCCTCACCCGTCCCCTAATCCTAACCCGTAGGCTCACACTAACCCGCGCCCTCACACGCACGCTCCCCCTAAAGCGTTGTCGGACCCTCACCTGGACCCTAAACCGTCCCCGTCCCCTAACCCTAACCTGACCCCTAAACCTAAACCTTCCCCGAAGCCTGACGCTCACCCGTCCCCTAATCCTAACCCGTACGGTAACACTAACCCGCGCCCTCACACGCACGCTCAACCTAAAGCGTTGTCGGACCCTCACCTGGACCCTAAACCGTCCCCGTCCCCTAACCCTAACCCTAGCCCGAACCCTAACCCTAACCCTTCCCTGAAGCATGACCCTCACCCGTCCCCTAATCCTAAGCCGTACGATAACACTAACCCGCGCCCTCACACGCACGCTCCCCCTAAAGCGTTGTCGGACCCTCACCTGGACCCTAAACCGTCCCCGTCCCCTAACCCTAACCCTAGCCCGAACCCTAACCCTAAACCTTCCCCGAAGCGTGACCCTCACGTGTCCCCTAATCCTAACCCATACAATAACGCTAACCCGCGCCCTCACACGCACGCTCCCCCTAAAGCGTTGTCGGACCCTCACCTGGACCCTAAACCGTCCCCGTCCCCTAACCCTAACCCTAGCCCGAACCCTAACCCTAACCCTTCCCCGAAGCCTGACCCTCACCCGTCCCCTAATCCTAACCCGTACGCTAACGCTAACCCACGCCCTCACACGCACGCTCCCCCTAAAGCGTTGTCGGACCCTCACCTGGACCCTAAACCGTCCCCGTCCCCTAACCTTAACCCTAGCCCGAACCCTAACCCTAACCCTTCCCCGAAGCCTGACGTTCACCCGTCCCCTAATCCTAACCCGTACGGTAACACTAACCCGCGCCCTCAAACGCACGCACCCCCTAAAGCGTTGTCGGACCCTCACCTGGACCCTAAACCGTCCCCGTCCCCTAACCCTAACCCTAACCCTAGCCCGAACCCTAACCCTAACCCTTCCCCGAAGCCTGACCCTCACCCGTCACCTAATCCTAACCCGTAGGCTCACACTAACCCGCGCCCTCACACGCACGATCCCCCTAAAGCGTTGTCGGACCCTCACCTGGACCCTAAACCGTCCCCGTCCCCTAACCCTAACCCTAGCCCGAACCCTAACCCTAACCCTTCCCCGAAGCATGACCCTCACCAGTCCCCTAATCCTAAGCCGTACGCTAACACTAACCCGGGCCCTCACACGCACGCTCCCCCTAAAGCGTTGTCGGACGCTCACCTGGACCCTATGCCGTCCCAGTCCCCTAACCCTTACCCTAGCCCGAACCCTAACCCTAACCCTTCCCCGAAGCCTGACCCTCACCCGTACCCTAATCCTAACCCGTACGCTAACACTAACCCGCGCCCTCACACGCACGATCCCCCTAAAGCGTTGTCGGACCCTCACCTGGACCCTAAACCGTCCCCGTCCCCTAACCCTAACCCTAGCCCGAACCCTAACCCTAACCCTTCCCCGAAGCCTGACCCTCACCCGTCCTCTAATCCTAACCCGTAGGCTCACACTAACCCGCGCCCTCACACGCACGCTCCCCCTAAAGCGTTGTCGGACATTCACCTCGGCCCTAAACCGTCCCCATCCCCTAACCCTAACCCTAGCCCGAACCCTAACCCTAACACTTCCCTGAAGCCTGACCCTCTCCGTCCCCTAATCCTAACCCGTACGCTAACACTAACCCGCGCCCTCACATGCACGCTCCCCCTAAAGCGTTGTCGGACCCTCAGCTGGATCCTAAACCGTCCCCGTCCCCTAACCCTAACCCTGGCCCGAACCCTAACGCTAAACCTTCCCCGAAGCCTGACCCTCACCCGTCCCCTAATCCTAACCTGTAGGCTCACACTAACCCGCGCCCTCACACGCACGCTCCCCCTAAAGCGTTGTCGGACCCTCACCTGGACCCTAAACCGTCCCCGTCCCCTAACCCTAACCCTAGCCTGAACCCTAACCCTAACCCTTCCCCGAAACCTGACCCTCACCCGTCCCCTAATCCTAACCCGTAGGCTCACACTAACCCGCGCCCTCACACGCACGCTCCCCTAAAGCATTGTCGGAACCTCACCTGGACCCTAAACCGTCCCCGTCCCCTAACCCTAACCCTAGCCCGAACCCTAACCCTAACCCTTCCCCGAAGCCTGACCCTCACCCGTCCCCTAATCCTAACCCGTACGCTAACACTAACCCACGCCCTCCCACGCACGCTCCCCCTAAAGCGTTGTCGGACCCTCAATTGGACCCTAAGCCGTCCCCGTCCCCTAACCCTAACCCTAGCCCGAACCCTAAACCTAACCCTTCCCCGAAGCCTGACCCTCACCCGTCCCCTAATCCTAACCCGCACGCTAACACTAACCCGGGCCCTCACACGCATGCTCCCCCTAAAGCGTTGTCACACCCTCACCTGGACCCTAAACCGTCCCCGTCCCCTAACCCTAACCCTAGCCCGAACCCTAACCCTAACACTTCCCCAAAGCCTGACCCTCACCCGTCCCCTAATCCTAACCCGTAGGCTCACACTAACCCGCGCCCTCACACGCACGCTCCCCCTAAAGCGTTGTCGGACCCTCACCTGGACCCTAAACCGTCCCCGTCCCCTAACCCTAACCCTAACCCTAACACTTCCCCGAAGCCTGACCCTCACCCGTCCCCTAATCCTAACCCGTACGCTAACACTAAACCACGCCCTCACACGCACGCTCCCCCTAAAGCGTTGTCGGACCCTCACCTGGACCCTAAACCGTCCCCGTCCCCTAACCCTAACCCTAGCCCGAACCCTAAACCTAACCCTTCCCCGAAACCTGACGCTCACACGTCCCCTAATCCTAACCCGTACGGTAACACTAACCCACGCCCTCACACGCACGCTCCCCCTAAAGCGTTGTCGGACCCTCACCTGGACCCTAAACCGTCCCCGTCCCCTAACCCTAACCCTAGCCCGAACCCTAACCCTAACCCTTCCCCGATGCCTGAACCTCACACGTCACCTAATCCTAAACCGTAGGCTCACACTAACCCGCGCCCTCACACGCACGATCCCCCTAAAGCGTTGTCGGACCCTCACCTGGACCCTAAACCGTCCCCGTCCCCTAACCCTAACCCTAGTCCGAACCCTAACCCTAACCCTTCCCCGAAGCATGACCCTCACCCGTCCCCTAATCCTAAGCCGTACGCTAACACTAACCCGCACCCTCACACGCACGCTCCCCCTAAAGCGTTGTCGGACCCTCACCTGGACCCTAAACCGTCCCCGTCCCCTAACCCTAACCCTAGCCCGAACCCTAACCCTAACCCTTCCCCGAAGCCTGACCCTCACCCGTCCCCTAATCCTAACCCGTAGGCTCACACTAACCCGCGCCCTCACACGCACGCTCCCCTAAAGCATTGTCGGAACCTCACCTGGACCCTAAACAGTCCCCCTTCCCTAACCCTAACCCTAGCCCGAACCCTAACCCTAACCCTTCCCCAAAGCCTGACCCTCACCCGTCCCCTAATCCTAACCCGTACGCTAACACTAACCCGCGCCCTCACACGCACGCTCCCCCTAAAGCGTTGTCGGACCCTCAATTGGACCCTAAGCCGTCCCCATCCCCTAACCCTAACCCTAGCCCGAACCCTAAACCTAACCCTTCCCCGAAGCCTGACCCTCACCCGTCCCCTAATCCTAACCCGCACGCTAACACTAACCCGGGCCCTCACACGCATGCTCCCCCTAAAGCGTTGTCAGACCCTCACCTGGACCCTAAACCGTCCCCGTCCCCTAACCCTAACCCTAGCCCGAACCCTAACCCTAACACTTCCCCGAAGCCTGACCCTCACCCGTCCCCTAATCCTAACCCGTAGGCTCACACTAACCCGCGCCCTCACACGCACGCTCCCCCTAAAGCGTTGTCGGACCCTCACCTGGACCCTAAACCGTCCCCGTCCCCTAACCCTAGCCTGACCCCTAAACCTAAACCTTCCCCGAAGCCTGACGCTCACCCGTCCCCTAATCCTAACCCGTACGGTAACACTAACCCGCGCCCTCACACGCACGCTCCCCCTAAAGCGTTGTCGGACCCTCACCTGGACCCTAAACCGTCCCCGTCCACTAACCCTAACCCTAGCCCGAACCCTAACCCTAACCCTTCCCCGAAGCCTGACCCTCACCCGTCACCTAATCCTAACCAGTAGGCTCACACTAACCCGCGCCCTCACACGCACGATCCCCCTAAAGCGTTGTCGGACCCTCACCTGGACCCTAAACCGTCCCCGTCCCCTAACCCTAACCCTAGCCCGAACCCTAACCCTAACCCTTCCCCGAAGCATGACCCTCACCCGTCCCCTAATCCTAAGCCGTACGCTAACACTAACCCGCGCCCTCACACGCACGCTCCCCCTAAAGCGTTGTCGGACCCTCACCTGGACCCTATGCCATCCCAGTCCCCTAACCCTAACCCTAGCCCGAACCCTAACCCTAACCCTTCCCCGAAGCCTGACCCTCACCCGTCCCCTAATCCTAACCCGTAGGCTCACACTAACCCACGCCCTCACACGCACGCTCCCCCTAAAGCGTTGTCGGACCCTCACCTGGACCCTAAACCGTCCCCGTCCCCTAACCCTAACCCTAGCCCGAACCCTAAACCTAACCGTTCCCTGAAGCCTGACCCTCACCCGTCCCCTAATCCTAACCCGTAGGCTCACACTAACCCGCGCCCTCACACGCACGCTCCCCCTAAAGCATTGTCGGAACCTCACCTGGACCCTAAACCGTCCCGGTACCCTAACCCTAACCCTAGCCCGAAACCTAACCCTAACCCTTCCCCGAAGCCTGACCCTCACCCGTCCCCTAATCCTAACCCGTACGCTAACACTAACCCGCGCCCTCACACGCGCGCTCCCCCTAAAGCGTTGTCGGACCCTCAATTGGACCCTAAGCCGTCCCCGTCCCCTAACCCTAACCCTAGCCCGAACCCTAACCCTAACCCTTCCCCGAAGCCTGACCCTCACCCGTCACCTAATCCTAACCAGTAGGCTCACACTAACCCACGCCCTCACACGCACGATCCCCCTAAAGCGTTGTCGGACCCTCACCTGGACCCTAAACCGTCCCCGTCCCCTAACCCTAACCCTAGCCCGAACCCTAACCCTAACCCTTCCCTGAAGCATGACCCTCACCCGTCCCCTAATCCTAAGCCGTACGATAACACTAACCCGCGCCCTCACACGCACGCTCCCCCTAAAGCGTTGTCGGACCCTCACCTGGACCCTAAACCGTCCCCGTCCCCTAACCCTAACCCTAGCCCGAACCCTAACCCTAACCCTTCCCCGAAGCCTGACCCTCACGCGTCCCCTAATCCTAACCCATACAATAACGCTAACCCGCGCCCTCACACGCACGCTCCCCCTAAGCGTTGTCGGACCCTCACCTGGACCCTAAACCGTCCCCGTCCCCTAACCCTAACCCTAGCCCGTACCCTAAACCTAACCCTTCCCCGAAGCCTGACCCTCACCCGTCCCCTAATCCTAACCCGTACGCTAACGCTAACCCACGCCCTCACACGCACGCTCCCCCTAAAGCGTTGTCGGACCCTCACCTGGACCCTAAACCGTCCCCGTCCCCTAACCTTAACCCTAGCCCGAACCCTAACCCTAACCCTTCCCCGAAGCCTGACGTTCACCCGTCCACTAATCCTAACCCGTACGGTAACACTAACCCGCGCCCTCAAACGCACGCACCCCCTAAAGCGTTGTCGGACCCTCACCTGGACCCTAAACCGTCCCCGTCCCCTAACCCTAACCCTAACCCTAGCCCGAACCCTAACCCTAACCCTTCCCCGAAGCCTGACCCTCACCCGTCACCTAATCCTAACCCGTAGGCTCACACTAACCCGCGCCCTCACACGCACGATCCCCCTAAAGCGTTGTCGGACCCTCACCTGGACCCTAAACCGTCCCCGTCCCCTAACCCTAACCCTAGCCCGAACCCTAACCCTAACCCTTCCCCGAAGCATGACCCTCACCCGTCCCCTAATCCTAAGCCGTACGCTAACACTAACCCGCGCCCTCACACGCACGCTCCCCCTAAAGCGTTGTCGGACCCTCACCTGGACCCTATGCCGTCCCAGTCCCCTAACCCTTACCCTAGCCCGAACCCTAACCCTAACCCTTCCCCGAAGCCTGACCCTCACCCGTCCCCTAATCCTAACCCGTACGCTAACACTAACCCGCGCCCTCACACGCACGATCCCCCTAAAGCGTTGTCGGACCCTCACCTGGACCCTAAACCGTCCCCGTCCCCTAACCCTAACCCTAGCCCGAACCCTAACCCTAACCCTTCCCCGAAGCCTGACCCTCACCCGTCCCCTAATCCTAACCCGTAGGCTCACACTAACCCGCGCCCTCACACGCACGCTCCCCCTAAAGCGTTGTCGGACCCTCACCTCGGCCCTAAACCGTCCCCATCCCCTAACCCTAACCCTAGCCCGAACCCTAACCCTAACACTTCCCTGAAGCCTGACCCTCACCCGTCCCCTAATCCTAACCCGTACGCTAACACTAACCCGCGCCCTCACATGCACGCTCCCCCTAAAGCGTTGTCGCACCCTCAGCTGGATCCTAAACCGTCCCCGTCCCCTAACCCTAACCCTGGCCCGAACCCTAACGCTAAACCTTCCCCGAAGCCTGACCCTCACCCGTCCCCTAATCCTAACCCGTAGGCTCACACTAACCCGCGCCCTCACACGCACGCTCCCCCTAAAGCGTTGTCGGACCCTCACCTGGACCCTAAACCGTCCCTGTCCCCTAACCCTAACCCTAGCCCGAACACTAACCCTAACCCTTCCCCGAAACCTGACCCTCACCCGTCCCCTAATCCTAACCCGTAGGCTCACACTAACCCGCGCCCTCACACGCATGCTCGCCTAAAGCGTTGTCGGACCCTCAATTGGACCCTAAGCCGTCCCCGTCCCCTAACCCTAACCCTAGCCCGAACCCTAAACCTAACCCTTCCCCGAAGCCTGACCCTCACCCGTCCCCTAATCCTAACCCGCACGCTAACACTAACCCGGGCCCTCACACGCATGCTCCCCCTAAAGCGTTGTCACACCCTCACCTGGACCCTAAACCGTCCCCGTCCCCTAACCCTAACCCTAGCCCGAACCCTAACCCTAACCCTTCCCCGAAGCCTGACCCTCACCCGTCCCCTAATCCTAACCCGTAGGCTCACACTAACCCGCGCCCTCACACGCACGCTCCCCCTAAAGCGTTGTCGGACCCTCACCTGGACCCTAAACCGTCCCCGTCCCCTAACCCTAACCCTAACCCTAACACTTCCCCGAAGCCTGACCCTCACCCGTCCCCTAATCCTAACCCGTACGCTAACACTAAACCACGCCCTCACACGCACGCTCCCCCTAAAGCGTTTTCGGACCCTCACCTGGACCCTAAACCGTCCCCGTCCCCTAACCCTAACCCTAGCCCGAACCCTAACCCTAACCCTTCCCCGAAGCCTGAACCTCACACGTCACCTAATCCTAAACCGTAGGCTCACACTAACCCGCGCCCTCACACGCACGATCGCCCTAAAGCGTTGTCGGACCCTCACCTGGACCCTAAACCGTCCCCGTCCCCTAACCCTAACCCTAGTCCGAACCCTAACCCTAACCCTTCCCCGAAGCATGACCCTCACCCGTCCCCTAATCCTAAGCCGTACGCTAACACTAACCCGCACCCTCACACGCAAGCTCCCCCTAAAGCGTTGTCGGACCCTCACCTGGACCCTAAACCGTCCCCGTCCCCTAACCCTAACCCTAGCCCGAACCCTAAACCTAACCCTTCCCAGAAGCCTGACCCTCACCCGTCCCCTAATCCTAACCCGTAGGCTCACACTAACCCGCGCCCTCACACGCACGCTCCCCCTAAATCGTTGTCGGACCCTCACCTGGACCCTAAACCGTCCCCGTCCCCTAACCCTAGCCCGAACCCTAATCCTAACCCTTCCCCGAAACCTGACCCTCACCCGTCCCGTAATCCTAACCCGTAGGCTCACACTAACTCACGCCCTCACACGCACGCTCCCCCTAAAGCGTTGTCAGACCCTCACCTGGACCCTAAACCGTCCCCGTCCCCTAACCCTAACCCTAGCCCGAACCCTAACCATAACACTTCCCCGAAGCCTGACCCTCACCCGTCCCCTAATCCTAACCCGTACGCTCACACTAACTCGCGCCCTCACACGCACGCTCCCCCTAAAGCATTGTCAGACCCTCACCTGGACCCTAAACCGTCCCCGTACCCTAACCCTAACCCTAGCCCGAACCCTAACCATAACACTTCCCCGAAGCCTGACCCTCACCCGTCCCCTAATCCTAACCCGCACGCTAACACTAACCCGGGCCCTCACACGCATGCTCCCCCTAAAGCGTTGTCAGACCCTCACCTGGTCCCTAAACCGTCCC
The DNA here is from genome assembly GCF_949774975.1 of Lagenorhynchus albirostris. Classification (NCBI taxonomy): domain Eukaryota; kingdom Metazoa; phylum Chordata; class Mammalia; order Artiodactyla; family Delphinidae; genus Lagenorhynchus; species Lagenorhynchus albirostris. Next base: position 367,016 of record NW_026783529.1, read on the forward strand.
CGTCCCCTGACCCTAACCCTAGCCCGAACCCTAACCCTAACACTTCCCCAAAGCCTGACCCTACCCGTCCCCTAATCCTAACCCGTAGGCTCACACTAACCCGCGCCCTCACACGCACGCTCCCCCTAAAGCGTTGTCGGACCCTCACCTGGACCCTAAACCGTCCCCGTCCCCTAACCCTAACCCTAGCCCGAACCCTAACCCTAACCCTTCCCCGAAACCTGACCCTCACCCGTCCCCTAATCCTAACCCGTACGCTCACACTAACTCACGCCCTCACACGCACGCTCCCCCTAAAGCGTTGTCAGACCCTCACCTGGACCCTAAACCGTCCCCGTCCCCTAACCCTAACCCTAGCCCGAACACTAACCCTAACCCTTCCCCGAAGCCTGACCCTCACCCGTCCCCTAATCCTAAACCGAAGGCTCACACTAACCCGCGCCCTCACACGCACGCTCCCCCTAAAGCGTTGTCGGACCCTCACCTGGACCCTAAACCGTCCCCGTCCCCTAACCCTAGCCTGACCCCTAAACCTAAACCTTCCCCGAAGCCTGACGCTCACCCGTCCCCTAATCCTAACCCGTACGGTAACACTAACCCGCGCCCTCACACGCACGCTCCCCCTAAAGCGTTGTCGGACCCTCACCTGGACCCTAAACCGTCCCCGTCCCCTAACCCTAACCCTAGCCCGAACCCTAACCCTAACCCTTCCCCGAAGCCTGACCCTCACCCGTCACCTAATCCTAACCAGTAGGCTCACACTAACCCGCGCCCTCACACGCACGATCCCCCTAAAGCGTTGTCGGACCCTCACCTGGACCCTAAACCGTCCCCGTCCCCTAACCCTAACCCTAGCCCGAACCCTAACCCTAACCCTTCCCCGAAGCATGACCCTCACCCGTCCCCTAATCCTAAGCCGTACGCTAACACTAACCCGCGCCCTCACACGCACGCTCCCCCTAAAGCGTTGTCGGACCTTCACCTGGACCCTATGCCGTCCCAGTCCCCTAACCCTAACCCTAGCCCGAACCCTAACCCTAACCCTTCCCCGAAGCCTGACCCTCACCCGTCCCCTAATCCTAACCCGTACGCTAACACTAACCCGCGCCCTCACACGCACGATCCCCCTAAAGCGTTGTCGGACCCTCACCTGGACCCTAAACCGTCCCCGTCCCCTAACCCTAACCCTAGCCCGAACCCTAACCCTAACACTTCCCCGAAGCCTGACCCTCACCCGTCCCCTAAACCTAACCCGTAGGCTCACACTAACCCGCGCCCTCACACGCACGCTCCCTCTAAAGCGTTGTTGGACCCTCACCTCGGCCCTAAACCGTCCCCGTCCCCTAACCCTAACCCTAGCCCGAACCCTAACACTAACACTTCCCTGAAGCCTGACCCTCACCCGTCCCCTAATCCTAACCCGTACGCTACCACTAACCCGCGCCCTCACATGCACGCTCCCCCTAAAGCGTTGTCGGACCCTCAGCTGGATCCTAAACCGTCCCCGTCCCCTAACCCTAACCCTGGCCCGAACCCTAACGCTAAACCTTCCCCGAAGCCTGACCCTCACCCGTCCCCTAATCCTAACCCGAAGGCTCACACTAACCCGCGCCCTCACACGCACGCTCCCCCTAAAGCGTTGTCAGACCCTCACCTGGACCCTAAACCGTCCCCGTCCCCTAACCCTAACCCTAGCCCGAACCCTAACCCTAACCCTTCCCCGAAGCCTGACCCTCACCCGTCCCCTAATCCTAACCCGTAGGCTCACACTAACCCACGCCCTCACACGCACGCTCCCCCTAAAGCGTTGTCGGACCCTCACCTGGACCCTAAACCGTCCCCGTCCCCTAACCCTAACCCTAGCCCGAACCCTAAACCTAACCCTTCCCTGAAGCCTGACCCTCACCCGTCCCCTAATCCTAACACGTAGGCTCACACTAACCCGCGCCCTCACACGCACGCTCCCCCTAAAGCATTGTCGGAACCTCACCTGGACCCTAAACCGTCCCGGTACCCTAACCCTAACCCTAGCCCGAAACCTAACCCTAACCCTTCCCCGAAGCCTGACCCTCACCCGTCCCCTAATCCTAACCCGTACGCTAACACTAACCCGCGCCCTCACACGCGCGCTCCCCCTAAAGCGTTGTCGGACCCTCAATTGGACCCTAAGCCGTCCCCGTCCCCTAACCCTAACCCTAGCCCGAACCCTAACCCTAACCCTTCCCTGAAGCCTGACCCTCACCCGTCCCCTAATCCTAACCCGCACGCTAACTCTAACCCGGGCCCTCACACGCATGCTCCCCCTAAAGCGTTGTCGGACCCTCACCTGGACCCTAAACCGTCCCCGTCCCCTAACCCTAACCCTAGCCCGAACCCTAACCCTAACACTTCCCTGAAGCCTGAACCTCACCCGTCCCCTAATCATAACCCGTAGGCTCACACTAACCCGCGCCCTCACACGCACGCTCCCCCTAAAGCGTTGTCGGACCCTCACCTGGACCCTAAACCGTCCCCGTACCCTAACACTAACCCTAGCCCGAACCCTAACCCTAACCCTTCAACGAAGCCTGACCCTCACCCGTCCCCTAATCCTAACCCGTAGGCTCACACTAACCCGCGCCCTCACACGCACGCTCCCCCTAAAGCGTTGTCGGACCCTCACCTGGACCCTAAACCGTCCCCGTCCCCTAACCCTAACCCTAGCCCGAACCCTAACCCTAACCCTTCCCCGAAACCTGACCCTCACCCGTCCCCTAATCCTAACCCGTAGGCTCACACTAACCCGCGCCCTCACACGCACGCTCCCCTAAAGCATTGTCGGAACCTCACCTGGACCCTAAACCGTCCCCGTCCCCTAACCCTAACCCTAGCCCGAACCCTAACCCTAACCCTTCCCCGAAGCCTGACCCTCACCCGTCCCCTAATCCTAACCCGTACGCTAACACTAACCCGCGCCCTCCCACGCAGGCTCCCCCTAAAGCGTTGTTGGACCCTCAATTGGACCCTAAGCCGTCCCCGTCCCCTAACCCTAACCCTAGCCCGAACCCTGAACCTAACCCTTCCCCGAAGCCTGACCCTCACCCGTCCCCTAATCCTAACCCGCACGCTAACACTAACCCGGGCCCTCACACGCATGCTCCCCCTAAAGCGTTGTCACACCCTCACCTGGACCCTAAACCGTTCCCGTCCCCTAACCCTAACCCTAGCCCGAACCCTAACCCTAACACTTCCCCAAAGCCTGACCCTCACCCGTCCCCTAATCCTAACCCGTAGGCTCACACTAACCCGCGCCCTCACACGCACGCTCCCCCTAAAGCGTTGTCGGACCCTCACCTGGACCCTAAACCGTCCCCGTCCCCTAACCCTAACCCTAACCCTAACACTTCCCCGAAGCCTGACCCTCACCCGTCCCCTAATCCTAACCCGTACGCTAACACTAACCCACGCCCTCACACGCACTCTCCCCCTAAAGCGTTGTCGGACCCTCACCTGGACCCTAAACCGTCCCCGTCCCCTAACCCTAACCCTAGCCCGAACCCTAACCCTAACACTTCCCCGAAACCTGACGCTCACCCGTCCCCTAATCCTAACCCGTACGGTAACACTAACCCGCGCCCTCACACGCACGCTCCCCCTAAAGCGTTGTCGGACCCTCACCTGGACCCTAAACCGTCCCCGTCCCCTAACCCTAACCCTAGCCCGAACCCTAACCCTAACCCTTCCCCGAAGCCTGAACCTCACACGTCACCTAATCCTAAACCGTAGGCTCACACTAACCCGCGCCCTCACACGCACGATCCCCCTAAAGCGTTGTCGGACCCTCACCTGGACCCTAAACCGTCCCCGTCCCCTAACCCTAACCCTAGCCCGAACACTAACCCTAACCCTTCCCCGAAGCCTGACCCTCACCCGTCCCCTAATCCTAAGCCGTACGCTAACACTAACCCGCGCCCTCACACGCACGCTCCCCCTAGAGCGTTGTCGGACCCTCACCTGGACCCTAAACCGTCCCCGTCACCTAACCCTAACCCTAGCCCGAACCCTAACCCTAACCCTTCCCCGAAACCTGACCCTCACCCGTCCCCTAATCCTAACCCGTATGCTCACACTAACCCGCGCCCTCACACGCACGCTCCCCTAAAGCATTGTCGGAACCTCACCTGGACCCTAAACCGTCCCCCTTCCCTAACCCTAACCCTAGCCCGAACCCTAACCCTAACCCTTCCCCAAAGCCTGACCCTCACCCGTCCCCTAATCCTAACCCGTACGCTAACACTAACCCGCGCCCTCACACGCACGCTCCCCCTAAAGCGTTGTCGGACCCTCAATTGGACCCTAAGCCGTCCCCATCCCCTAACCCTAACCCTAGCCCGAACCCTAACCCTAACCCTTCCCCGAAGCATGACCCTCACCCGTCCCCTAATCCTAACCCGCACGCTAACACTAACCCGGGCCCTCACACGCATGCTCCCCCTAAAGCGTTGTCAGACCCTCACCTGGACCCTAAACCGTCCCCGTCCCCTAACCCTAACCCTAGCCCGAACCCTAACACTAACACTTCCCCGAAGCCTGACCCTCACCCGTCCCCTAATCCTAACCCGTAGGCTCACACTAACCCGCGCCCTCACACGCACGCTCCCCCTAAAGCGTTGTCGGACCCTCACCTGGACCCTAAACCGTCCCCGTCCCCTAACCCTAGCCTGACCCCTAAACCTAAAGCTTCCCCGAAGCCTGACGCTCACCCATCCCCTAATCCTAACCCGTACGGTAACACTAACCCGCGCCCTTACACGCACGCTCCCCCTAAGGCGTTGTCGGACCCTCACCTGGACCCTAAACCGTCCCCGTCCCCTAACCCTAACCCTAGCCCGAACCCTAACCCTAACAATTCCCCGAAGCCTGACCCTCACCCTTCCCCTAATCCTAAACCGTACGCTAACACTAACCCGCGCCCTCACACGCACGATCCCCCTAAAGCGTTGTCGGACCCTCACCTGGACCCTAAACCGTCCCCGTCCCCTAACCCTAACCCTAGCCCGAACCCTAACCCTAACCCTTCCCCGAAGCCTGACCCTCACCCGTCCCCTAATCCTAACCCGTAGGCTCACACTAACCCGCGCCCTCACACGCACGCTCCCCCTGAAGCGTTGTCGGACCCTCACCTCGGCCCTAAACCGTCCCCGTCCCCTAACCCTAACCCTAGCACGAACCCTAACCCTAACACTTCCCTGAAGCCTGACCCTCACCCGTCCCCTAATCCTAACCCGTACACTAACACTAACCCGCGCCCTCACATGCACGCTCCCCCTAAAGCGTTGTCGGACCCTCAGCTGGATCCTAAACCGTCCCCGTCCCCTAACCCTAACCCTGGCCCGAACCCTAACGCTAAACCTTCCCCGAAGCCTGACCCTCACCCGTCCCCTAATCCTAATCCGTACGCTCACACTAACTCGCGCCCTCACACGCACGCTCCCCCTAAAGCGTTGTCAGACCCTCACCTGGACCCTAAACCGTCCCCGTCCCCAAACCCTAACCCTGGCCCGAACCCTAACCCTAACCCTTCCCCGAAGCCTGACCCTCACCCGTCCCCTAATCCTAACCCGTAGGCTCACACTAACCCACGCCCTAACACGCACGCTCCCCCTAAAGCGTTGTCGGACCCTCACCTGGACCCTAAACCGTCCCCGTCCCCTAACCCTAACCCTAGCCCGAACCCTAAACCTAACCCTTTCCTGAAGCCTGACCCTCACCCGTCCCCTAATCCTAACCCGTAGGCTCACACTAACCCGCGCCCTCACACGCACGCTCCCCCTAAAGCATTGTCGGAACCTCACCTGGACCCTAAACCGTCCCCGTACCCTAACCCTAACCCTAGTCCGAAACCTAACCCTAACCCTTCCCCGAAGCCTGACCCTCACCCGTCCCCTAATCCTAACCCGTACGCTAACACTAACCCGCGCCCTCACACGCGCGCTCCCCCTAAAGCGTTGTCGGACTCTCAATTGGACCCTAAGCCGTCCCCGTCCCCTAACCCTAACCCTAGCCCGAACCCTAACCCTAACCCTTCCCTGAAGCCTGACCCTCACCCGTCCCCTAATCCTAACCCGCACGCTAACTCTAACCCGGGCCCTCACACGCATGCTCCCCCTAAAGCGTTGTCGGACCCTCACCTGGACCCTAAACCGTCCCCGTCCCCTAACCCTAACCCTAGCCCGAACCCTAACCCTAACACTTCCCCGAAGCCTGAACCTCACCCGTCCCCTAATCCTAACCCGTAGGCTCACACTAACCCGCGCCCCCACACGCACGCTCCCCCTAAAGCGTTGTCGGACCCTCACCTGGACCCTAAACCGTCCCCGTACCCTAACACTAACCCTAGCCCGAACCCTAACCCTAACCCTTCAACGAAGCCTGACCCTCACCCGTCCCCTAATCCTAACCCGTAGGCTCACACTAACCCGCGCCCTCACACGCACGCTCCCCCTAAAGCGTTGTCGCACCCTCACCTGGACCCTAAACCGTCCCCGTCCCCTAACCCTAACCCTAACCCTTCCCCGAAGCCTGACCCTCACCCGTCCCCTAATCCAAACCCGTACACTAACACTAACCCACACCCTCACACGCACGCTCCCCCTGAAGCGTTGTCGGACCCTCACCTGGACCCTAAACCGTCCCCGTCCCCTAACCCTAACCCTAGCCTGAACCCTAACCCTAACCCTTCCCCGAAGCCTGACCCTCACCAGTCCCCTACTCCTAACCCGTAGGCTCACACTAAACCGCGCCCTTACACGCATGCTCCCCATAAAGCGTTGTCGGACCCTCACCAGGGCCCTAAACCGTCCCCGTCCCCTAAACTTAACCCTAGCCCGAACCCTAAACATAACACTTCCCCGAAGCCTGACCCTCACCCGTCCCCTAATCCTAACCCGTACGCTCACACTAACTCGCGCCCTCACACGCACGCTCCCCCTAAAGCGTTGTCAGACCCTCACCTGGAACCTAAACCGTCCCCGTCACCTAAACCTAACCCTAGCCCGAACCCTAACCCTAACCCTTCCCCTAAGCCTGAACCTCACCCGTCCCCTAATCCTAACCCGTAGGGTCACACTAACCCGCGCCCTCACACGCACGCTCCCCCTAAAGCGTTGTCGGACCCTCACCTGGACCCTAAACCGTCCCCGTCCCCTAACCCTAACCCTAGCACGAACCCTAACCCTAACCCTTCCCCAAAGCCTGACCCTCACCCGTCACCTAATCCTAACCAGTAGGCTCACACTATCCCGCGCCCTCACACGCACGATCCCCCTAAAGCGTTGTCGGACCCTCACCTGGACTCTAAACCGTCCCCGTCCCCTAACCCTAACCCTAGCCCGAACCCTAACCCTAACCCTTCCCCGAAGCATGACCCTCACCTGTCCCCTAATCCTAAGCCGTACGATAACACTAACCCGCGCCCTCACACGCACGCTCCCCCTAAAGCGTTGTCGGACCCTCACCTGGACCCTAAACCGTCCCCGTCCCCTAACCCTAACCCTAGCCCGAACCCTAACCCTAACCCTTCCCCGAAGCCTGACCCTCACCCGTCCCCTAATCCTAACCCGTACGCTAAAGCTAACCCACGCCCTCACACGCACGCTCCCCCTAAAGCGTTGTCGGACCCTCACCTGGACCCTAAACCGTCCCCGTCCCCTAACCCTAACCCTAGCCCGAACCCTAACCCTAACCCTTCCCCGAAGCCTGACCCTCACCCGTCCCCTAATCCTAACCCGTACGCTAACGCTAACCCACGCCCTCACACGCACGCTCCCCCTAAAGCATTGTCGGAACCTCACCTGGACCCTAAACCGTCCCCGTCCCCTAACCCTAACCCTAACCCTAACCCTTCCCCGAAGCCTGACCCTCACCCGTCCCCTAATCCTAACCCGTACACTAACACTAACCCACACCCTCACACGCACGCTCCCCCTGAAGCGTTGTCGGACCCTCACCTGGACCCTAAACCGTCCCCGTCCCCTAACCCTAACCCTAGCCCGAACTCTAACCCTAACCCTTCCCCGAAACCTGACGCTCATCCGTTCCCTAATCCTAACCCGTACGGTAACACTAACCCGCGCCCTCACACGCACGCTCCCCCTAAAGCGTTGTCGGACCCTCACCTGGACCCTAAACCGTCCCCGTCCCCTAACCCTAACCCTAGCCCGACCCTAACCCTAACCCTTCCCCGAAGCCTGACCCTCACCCGTCACCTAATCCTAAACCGTAGGCTCACACTAACCCGCGCCCTCACACGCACGATCCCCCTAAAGCGTTGTCGGACCCTCACCTGGACCCTAAACCGTCCCCGTCCCCTAACCCTAACCCTAGCCCGAACCCTAACCCTAACCCTTCCCCGAAGCATGACCCTCAACCGTTCCCTAATCCTAAGCCGTACGCTAACACTAACCCGCACCCTCACACGCACGCTCCCCCTAAAGCGTTGTCGGACCCTCACCTGGACCCTAAACCGTCCCCGTCCCCTAACCCTAACCCTAGCCCGAACCCTAACCCTAACCCTTCCCCGAAGCCTGACCCTCACCCGTCCCCTAATCCTAACCCGTACGCTAACACTAACCCGCGCCCTCACACGCACGCTCCCCTTAAAGCGTTGTCGGACCCTCAGCTGGATCCTAAACCGTCCCCGTCCCCTAACCCTAACCCTAGCCCGAACCCTAATCCTAACACTTCCCCGAAGCCTGACCCTCACCAGTCCCCTAATCCTAACCCGTAGGCTCACACTAAACCGCGCCCTTACACGCATGCTCCCCCTAAAGCGTTGTCGGACCCTCACCAGGGCCCTAAACCGTCCCCGTTCCCTAACCTTAACCCTAGCCCGAACCCTAAACATAACACTTCCCCGAAGCCTGACCCTCACCCGTCCCCTAATCCTAACCCGTACGCTCACACTAACTCGCGCCCTCACACGCACGCTCCCCCTAAAGCGTTGTCAGACCCTCACCTGGAACCTAAACCGTCCCCGTCCCCTAAACCTAACCCTAGCCCGAACCCTAACCCTAACCCTTCCCCTAAGCCTGAACCTCACCCGTCCCCTAATCCTAACCCGTAGGCTCACACTAACCCGCGCCCTCACACGCACGCTCCCCCTAAAGCGTTGTCGGACACTCACCGTGACCCTAAACCGTCCCCGTCCCCTAACCCTAACCCTAGCCCGAACCCTAACCCTAACCCTTCCCCGAAGCCTGACCCTCACCCGTCACCTAATCCTAACCAGTAGGCTCACACTATCCCGCGCCCTCACACGCACGATCCCCCTAAAGCGTTGTCGGACCCTCACCTGGACTCTAAACCGTCCCCGTCCCCTAACCCTAACCCATCCCGAACCCTAACCCTAACCCTTCCCCGAAGCATGACCCTCACCCGTCCCCTAATCCTAAGCCTTACGATAACACTAACCAGCGCCCTCACACGCACGCTCCCCCTAAAGCGTTGTTGGACCCTCACCTGGACCCTAAACCGTCCCCGTCCCCTAACCCTACCCTAGCCCGAACCCTAACCCTAACCCTTCCCCGAAGCCTGACCCTCACCCGTCCCCTAATCCTAACCCGTACGCTAACGCTAACCCACGCCCTCACACGCACGCTCCCCCTAAAGCGTTGTCGGACCCTCACCTGGACCCTAAACCGTCCCCGTCCCCTAACCCTAACCCTAGCCCGAACCCTAACCCTAACCCTTCCCCGAAGCCTGACCCTCACCCGTCCCCTAATCCTAACCCGTACGCTAAAGCTAACCCACGCCCTCACACGCACGCTCCCCCTAAAGCGTTGTCGGACCCTCACCTGGACCCTAAACCGTCCCCGTCCCCTAACCCTAACCCTAGCCCGAACCCTAACCCTAACCCTTCCCCGAAGCCTGACGTTCACCCGTCCCCTAATCCTAACCCGTACGGTAACACTAACCCGCGCCCTCAAACGCACGCACCCCCTAAAGCGTTGTCGGACCCTCACCTGGACCCTAAACCGTCCCCGTCCCCTAACCCTAACCCTAACCCTAGCCCGAACCCTAACCCTAACCCTTCCCCGAAGCCTGACCCTCACCCGTCACCTAATCCTAACCCGTAGGCTCACACTAACCCGCGCCCTCACATGCACGATCCCCCTAAAGCGGTGTCGGACCCTCACCTGGACCCTAAACCGTCCCCGTCCCCTAACCCTAACCCTAGCCCGAACCCTAACCCTAACCCTTCCCCGAAGCCTGACCCTCACCCGTCCCCTAATCCTAACCCGTACGCTAAAGCTAACCCACGCCCTCACACGCACGATCCCCCTAAAGCGTTGTCGGACCCTCACCTGGACCCTAAACCGTCCCCGTCCCCTAACCCTAACCCTAGACCGAACCCTAACCCTAACCCTTCCCCGAAGCATGACCCTCACCCGTCCCCTAATCCTAAGCCGTACGCTAACACTAACCCGTGCCCTCACACGCACGCTCCCCCTAAAGCGTTGTCGGACCCTCACCTGGACCCTATGCCGTCCCCGTCCCCTAACCCTAACCCTAGCCCGAACCCTAACCCTAACCCTTCCCCGAAGCCTGACCCTCACCCGTCCCCTAATCCTAACCCGTACGCTAACACTAACCCGCGCCCTCACACGCACGATCCCCCTAAAGCGTTGTCGGACCCTCACCTGGACCCTAAACCGTCCCCGTCCCCTAACCCTAACCCTAGCCCGAACACTAACCCTAACACTTCCCCGAAGCCTGACCCTCACCCGTCCCCTAATCCTAACCCGTAGGCTCACACTAACCCGCGCCCTCACACGCACGCTCCCCCTAAAGCGTTGTCGGACCCTCAGCTGGATCCTAAACCGTCCCCGTCCCCTAACTCTAACCCTGGCCAGAACCCTTACCCTAAACCTTCCCCGAAGCCTGACCCTCACCCGTCCCCTAATCCTAACCTGTAGGCTCACACTAACCCACGCCCTTACACGCACGCTCCCCATAAAGCGTTGTCGGACCCTCACCAGGACCCTAAACCGTCCCCGTCCCCTAACCCTAACCCTAGACCGAACCCTAACCATAACACTTCCCCGAAGCCTGACCCTCACCCGTCCCCTAATCCTAATCCGTACGCTCACACTAACTCGCGCCCTCACACGCACGCTCCCCCTAAAGCGTTGTCAGACCCTCACCTGGACCCTAAACCGTCCCCGTCCCCTAACCCTAACCCTAGCCCGAACCCTAACCCTAACCCTTCCCCGAAGCCTGACCCTCACCCGTCCCCTAATCCTAACCCGTAGGCTCACACTAACCCACGCCCTCACACGCACGCTCCCCCTAAAGCGTTGTCGGACCCTCACCTGGACCCTAAACCGTCCCCATCCCCTAACCCTAACCCTAGCCCGAACCCTAAACCTAACCCTTCCCTGAAGCCTGACACTCACCCGTCCCCTAATCCTAACCCGTAGGCTCACACTAACCCGCGCCCTCACACGCACGCTCCACCTAAAGCATTGTCGGAACCTCACCTGGACCCTAAACCGTCCCCGTACCCTAACCCTAACCCTAGCCCGAAACCTAACCCTAACCCTTCCCCGAAGCCTGACCCTCACCCGTCCCCTAATCCTAACCCGTACGCTAACACTAACCCACGCCCTCACACGCGCGCTCCCCCTAAAGCGTTGTCGGACCCTCAATTGGACCCTAAGCCGTCCCCGTCCCCTAACCCTAACCCTAGCCCGAACCCTAACCCTAACCCTTCCCCGAAGCCTGACCCTCACCCGTCCCCTAAACCTAACCCGCACGCTAACACTAACCCGGGCCCTCACACGCATGCTCCCCCTAAAGCGTTGTCGGACCCTCACCTGGACCCTAAACCGTCCCCGTACCCTAACCCTAACCCTAGCCCGAACCCTAACCCAAACACTTCCCCGAAGCCTGAACCTCACCCGTCCCCTAATCCTAACCTGTAGGCTCACACTAACCCGCGCCCTCACACGCACGCTCCCCCTAAAGCGTTGTCGAACCCTCACCTGGACCCTAAACCGTCCCCGTACCCTAACCCTAACCCTAGCCCGAACCCTAACCCTAACCCTTCAACGAAGCCTGACCCTCACCCGTCCCCTAATCCTAACCCGTAGGCTCACACTAACCCGCGCCCTCACACGCACGCTCCCCCTAAAGCGTTGTCAGACCCTCACCTGGACCCTAAACCGTCCCCGTCCCCTAACCCTAACCCTAACCCTTCCCCGAAGCCTGATCCTCACCCGTCCCCTAATCCTAACCCGTACACTAACACTAACCCACACCCTCACACGCACGCTCCCCCTAAAGCGTTGTCGGACCCTCACCTGGACCCTAAACCGTCCCCGTCCCCTAACCCTAACCCTAGCCCTAACTCTAACCCTAACCATTCCCCGAAACCTGACGCTCAGCCGTTCCCTAATCCTAACCCGTACGGTAACACTAACCCGCGCCCTCACACGCACGCTCCCCCTAAAGCGTTGTCGGACCCTCAGCTGGATCCTAAACCGTCCCCGTCCCCTAACCCTAACCCTAGCCCGAACCCTAACACTAACCCTTCCCCGAAGCCTGAACCTCACCCGTCACCTAATCCTAAACCGTAGTCTCACACTAACCCTCGCCCTCACACGCACGATCCCCCTAAAGCGTTGTCGGACCCTCACCTGGACCCTAAACCGTCCCCGTCCCCTAACCCTAACCCTAGCCCGAACCCTAACCCTAACCCTTCCCCGAAGCCTGACCCTCACCCGTCCCCTAATCCTAACCCGTATGCTAACACTAACCCGCGCCCTCACACGCACGCTCCCCGTAAAGCGTTGTCGGACCCTCAGCTGGATCCTAAACCGTCCCCGTCCCCTAACCCTAACCCTAGCCCGAACCCTAATCCTAACACTTCCCCGAAGCCTGACCCTCACCCGTCCCCTAATCCTAACCCGTAGGCTCACACTAAACCGCGCCCTTACACGCATGCTCCCCCTAAAGCGTTGTCGGACCCTCACCAGGGCCCTAAACCGTCCCCGTCCCCTAACCTTAACCCTAGCCCGAACCCTAAACATAACACTTCGCCGAAGCCTGACACTCACCCGTCCCCTAATCCTAACCCGTACGCTCACACTAACTCGCGCCCTCACACGCATGCTCCCCCTAAAGCGTTGTCAGACCCTCACCTGGAACCTAAACCGTCCCCGTCCCCTAACCCTAACCCTAGCCCGAACCCTAACCCTAACCCTTCCCCTAAGCCTGAACCTCACCCGTCCCCTAATCCTAACCCGTAGGCGCACACTAACCCGCGCCCTCACACGCACGCTCCCCCTAAAGCGTTGTCGGACACTCACCGTGACCCTAAACCGTCCCCGTCCCCTAACCCTAACCCTAGCCCGAACCCTAACCCTAACCCTTCCCCGAAGCCTGACCCTCACCCGTCCCCTAATCCTAACCCGTACGCTAACACTAACCCGCGCCCTCACACGCACGCTCCCCCTAAAGCGTTTTCGGACCCTCACCTGGACCCTAAACTGTCCCCGTCCCCTAACCGTAACCCTAGCCCGAACCCTAACCCTAACCCTTTCCCGAAGCCTGACCCTCACCCGTCCCCTAATCCTAACCCGTAGGCTCACACTAACCCGCGCCCTCACACGCACGCTCCCCCTAAAGCGTTGTCGGAACCTCACCTGGACCCTAAACCGTCCCCGTCCCCTAACCCTAACCGTAACCCTAACCCTTCCCCGAAGCCTGACCCTCACCCGTCCCCTAATCCTAACCCGTACGCTAACACTAACCCACGCCCTCACACGCACGCTCCCCCTAAAGCGTTGTCGGACCCTCACCTGTACCCTAAACCGTCCCCGTCCCCTAACCCTAACCCTAGCCCGAACCCTAACCCTAACCCTTCCCCGAAGCCTGAACCTCACCCGTCACCTAATCCTAAAGCGTAGGCTCACACTAACCCGCGCCCTCACACGCACGCTCCCCCTAAAGCGTTGTCGGACCCTCACATGGACCCTAAACCGTCCCCGTCCCCTAACCCTAACCCTAGCCCGAACCCTAAACCTAACCCTTCCCCGAAGCCTGACCCTCACCCGTCCCCTAATCCTAACCCGTAGGCTCACACTAACCCGCGCCCTTACACGCACGCTCCCCCTAAAGCGTTGTCGGACCCTCACCAGGACCCTAAACCGTCCCCGTCCCCTAACCCTAACCCTAGCCCGAACCCTAACCCTAAACCTTCCCCGAAGCATGACACTCACACGTCCCCTAATCCTAACCCGTAGGCTCACACTAACCGGCGCCCTCACACGCACGCTCCCCCTAAAGCGTTGTCGGACCCTCACCTGTACCCTAAACCGTCCCCGTCCCCTAACCCTAACCCTAGCCCAAACCCTAACCCTAACCCTTCAACGAAGCCTGACCCTCACCCGTCCCCTAATCCTAACCCGTAGGCTCACACTAACCCGCGCCCTCACACGCACGCTGCCCCTAAAGCGTTGTCGGACCCTCACCTGGACCCTAAACCGTCCCTGTCCCCTAAACCTAACCCTAGCCCGAACCCTAACCCTAACCCTTCCCCGAAGCCTGACCCTCACCCGTCCCCTAATCCTAACCCGTACGCTCACACTAACCCGCGCCCTCACACGCACGCTCCCCCTAAAGCGTTGTCGGACCCTCACCTGGACCCTAAACCGTCCCCGTCCCCTAACCCTAACCCTAGCCCGAACCCTAACCCTAACCCTTCCCCGAAGCCTGACCCTCACCCGTCCCCTAATCCTAACCCGTAGGCTCACACTGACCCACGCCCTCACATGCACGCTCCCCCTAATGCGTTGTCGGACCCTCATCTGGACCCTAAACCGTCCCCGTCCCCTAACCCTAACCCTAGCCCGAACTCTAACCCTAACCCTTCCCCGAAGCCTGACCCTAACCCGTCCCCTAATCCTAACCCGCACGGTAACACTAACCCGGGCCCTCACACGCATGCTCCCCCTAAAGCGTTGTCGGACCCTCACCTGGACCCTAAACCGTCCCCGTCCCCTAACCCTAACAATAGCCCGAACCCTAACCCTAACCCTTCCCTGAAGCCTGACCCTCACCCGTCCCCTAATCCTAACCCGTACGCTAACACTAACCCGCGCCCTCACACGCACGCTCCCCCTAAAGCGTTGTCGGACCCTCACCTGGACCCTAAACCGTCCCCGTCCCCTAACCCTAACCCTAGCCCGAACCCTAACCCTAACCCTTCCCCGAAGCCTGACCCTCACCCGTCCCCTAATCCTAACCCGTAGGCTCACACTAACCCGCGCCCTCACACGCACGCTCCCCCTAAAGCGTTGTCGGACCCTCACCTGGACCCTAAACCGTCCCTGTCCCCTAACCTTACTCTAGCCCGAACTCTAACCCTAACCCTTCCCCGAAGCCTGACCCTCACCCGTCCCCTAATCCTAACCCGTAGGCTCACACTAACCCGCGCCCTCACACGCACGCTCCCCCTAAAGCGTTGTCGGACCCTCACCTGGACCCTAAACCGTCCCCATCCCCTAACCCTAACCCTAGCCCGAACCCTAACCCTAACCCTTACCCGAAGCCTGACCCTCACCCGTCCCCTAATCCTAAGACGTACGCTAACACTAACCCGCGCCCTCACACGCACGCTCCCCCTAAAGCGTTGTCGGACCCTCACCTGGACCCTAAACCGTCCCCGTCCCCTAACCCTAACCCTAGCCCGAACCCTAACCCTAACCCTTCAATGAAGCCTGACCCTCACCCGTCCCCTAATCCTAACCCGTACGCTCACACTAACCCGCGCCCTCACACGCTCGCTCCCACTAAAGCGCTGTCGGACCCTCACCTGGACCCTAAACCGTCCCCGTCCCCTAACCCTAACCCTAGCCCGAACTCTAACCCTAACCCTTCCCCGAAGCCTGACCCTCACCCGTCCCCTAATCCTAACCCGTAGGCTCACACTAACCCGCGCCCTCACACGCACGCTCCCCCTAAAGCGTTGTCGGACCCTCACCTGGACCCTAAACCGTCCCCGTCCCCTAACCCTAACCCTAGCCCGAACCCTAACCCTAACCCTTCCCCGAAGCCTGACCCTCACCCGTCCCCTAATCCTAAACCGTACGCTCACACTAACCCGTGCCCTCACACGCACGCTCCCACTAAAGCGTTGTCGGACCCTCACCTGGACCCTAAACCGTCCCCGTCCCCTAACCCTAACCCTAGCCCGAACCCTAACCCTAACCCTTCCCCGAAGCCTGACACTCACCCGTCCCCTAATCCTAAACCGTATGCTCACACTAACCCGTGCCCTCACACGCACGCTCCCCCTAAAGCGTTGTCGGACCCTCACCTGGACCCTAAACCGTCCCCATCCCCTAACCCTAACCCTAGCCCGAACCCTAACCCTAACCCTTCCCCGAAGCCTGACCCTCACCCGTCCCCTAATCCTAACCCGTAGGCTCACACTAACCCGCGCCCTCACACGCACGCTCCCCCTAAAGCGTTGTCGGACCCTCATCTGGACCCTAAACCGTCCCCGTCCCCTAACCCTAACCCTAGCCCGAACCCTAACCCTAACCCTTCAACGAAGCCTGACCCTCACCCGTCCCCTAATCCTAACACGTAGGCTCACACTAACCCGCGCCCTCACACGCACGCTCCCCCTAAAGCGTTGTCGGACCCTCACCTGGACCCTAAACCGTCCCCGTCCCCTAACCCTAACCCTAGCCCGAACCCTAACCCTAACCCTTCCCCGAAGCCTGACCCTCACCCGTCCCCTAATCCTAACCCGTAGGCTCACACTAACCCGCGCCCTCACACGCACGCTCCCCCTAAAGCGTTGTCGGACCCTCACCTCGACCCTAAACCGTCCCCGTCAGCTAACCCTAACCCTAGCCCGAACCCTAACCCTAACACTTCCCCGAAGCCTGACCCTCACCCGTCCCTTAATCCTAACCCGTAGGCTCACACTAACCCGCGCCCTCACACGCACGCTCCCCCTAAAGCGTTGTCGGACCCTCACCTGGACCCTAAACCGTCCCCGTCCACTAACCCTAACCCTAGCCCGAACCCTAACCCTAACACTTCCCCGAAGCCTGACCCTCACCCGTCCCCAATCCTAACCCGTAGGCTCACACTAACCCGCGCCCTCACACGCACGCTCCCCCTAAAGCGTTGTCGGACCCTCACCTGGACCCTAAACCGTCCCCGTCCCCTAACCCTAACCCTAGCCCGAACCCTAACCCTAACCCTTCCCCGAAGCCTGACCCTCACCCGTCCCCTAATCCTAACCCGTACGCTAACACTAACCCGCGCCCTCACACGCACGCTCCCCCTTAAGGGTTGTCGGACCCTCACCTGGACCCTAAACCGTCCCCGTCCCCTAACCCTAACCCTAGCCCGAACCCTAACCCTAACCCTTCCCCGAAGCCTGACCCTCACCCGTCCCCTAATCCTAACCCGTACGCTCACACTAACCGGCGCCCTCACACGCACGCTCCCCCTAAAGCGTTGTCGGACCCTCACCTGGACCCTAAACCGTCCCCGTCCCCTAACCCTAACCCTAGCCCGAACCCTAACCCTAACCCTTCCCCAAACCTGACCCTCACCCGTCCCCTAATCCTAACCCGTAGGCTCACATTAACCCGCGCCCTCACACGCACGCTCCCCCAAAAGCGTTGTCGGACCCTCACCTGGACCCTAAACCGTCCCCGTCCCCTAACCCTAACCCTAGCCCGAACCCTAACCCTAACCCTTCCCCGAAACCTGACCCTCACCCATCCCCTAATCCTAACCCGTACGCTAACACTAACCCGCGCCCTCACACGCACGCTCCCCCTAAATCGTTGTCGGACCCTCACCTGGACCCTAAACCGGCCCCGTCCCCTAACCCTAACCCTAGCCCGAACCCTAACCCTAACCCATCCCCGAAGCCTGATCCTCACCCGTTCCCTAATCCTAATCCGTAGGCTCACACTAATCCACGCCCTCACACACACGCTCCCCCTAAAGCGTTGTCGGACCCTCACCTGGACCCTAAACCGTCCCCGTCCCCTAACCCAATCCCTAGCCCGAACCCTAACCCTAACACTTCCCCGAAGCCTGACCCTCACCCGTCCCCTAATCCTAACCCGTACGCTAACACTAACCCGCGCCCTCACACGCACGCTCCCCCTAAAGCGTTGTCAGACCGTCACCTGGACCCTAAACCGTCCCCGTCCCCTAACCCTAACCCTAGCCCGAACCCTAACCCTAACCCTTCCCCGAAGCCTGACCCTCACCCGTCCCCTAATCCTAAGACGTACGCTAACACTAACCCGTGCCCTCACACGCACGCTCCCCCTAAAGCGTTGTCGGACCCTCACCTGGACCCTAAACCGTCCCCGTCCCCTAACCCTAACCCTAGCCCGAACCCTAACCCTAACCCTTCCCCGAAGCCTGACCCTCACCCGTCCCCTAATCCTAACCCATAGGCTCACACTAACCCGTGCCCTCACACGCACGCTCCCCCTAAAGCGTTGTCGGACCCTCACCTGGACCCTAAACCGTCTCCGTCCCCTAACCCTAACCCTAGCCCGAACCCTAACCCTAACACTCCCCGAAGCCTGACCCTCACCCGTCCCCAATCCTAACCCGTAGGCTCACACTAACCCGCGCCCTCACACGCACGCTCCCCCTAAAGCGTTGTCGGACCCTCACCTGGACCCTAAACCGTCCCCGTCCCCTAACCCTAACCCTAGACCGAACCCTAACCCTAACCTTTCCCCGAAGCCTGACCCTCACCCGTCCCCTAATCCTAACCCGTACGCTAACACTAACCCGCGCCCTCACACGCACGCTCCCTCTAAAGCGTTGTCGGACCCTCACCTGGACCCTAAACCGTCCCCGTCCCCTAACCGTAACCCTAGCCCGAACCCTAACCCTAACCCTTCCCCGAAGCCTGACCCTCACCCGTCCCCTAATCCTAACCCGTACGCTCACACTAACCCGCGCCCTCACACGCACGCTCCCCCTAAAGCGTTGTCGGACCCTCACCTGGACCCTAAACCGTCCCCGTCCCCTAACCCTAACCCTAGCCCGAACCCTAACCCTAACCCTTCCCCAAAGCCTGACCCTCACCCGTCCCCTAATCCTAACCCGTAGGCTCACATTAACCCGCGCCCTCACACGCACGCTCCCCCTAAAGCGCTGTCGGACCCTCACCTGGACCCTAAACCGTCCCCGTCCCCTAACCCTAGCCCGAACCCTAACCCTAACCCTTCCCCGAAACCTGACCCTCACTCATCCCCTAATCCTAACCCGTACGCTAACACTAACCCGCGCCCTCACACGCACGCTCCCCCTAAATCGTTGTCGGACCCTCACCTGGACCCTAAACCGTCCCCGTCCCCTAACCCTAAAGCTAGCCCGAACCCTAACCCTAACCCTTCAACGAAGCCTGACCCTCACCCGTCCCCTAATCCTAATTCGTAGGCTCACACTAACCCGCGCTATCACACGCACTCTCCCCCTAAAGCGTTGTCGGACCCTCACCTGGACCCTAAACCGTCCCCGTCCCCTAACCCTAACCCTAGCCCGAACCCTAACCCTAACCCTTCCCCGAAGCCTGACCCTCACACGTCCCCTAATCCTAAGCCGTACGCTAACACTAACCCACGCCCTCACACGCACGCTCCCCCTAAAGCGTTGTCGGACCCTCACCTGGACCCTAAACCGTCCCCGTCCCCTAACCCTAACCCTAGCCCGAACCCTAACCCTAACCCTTCCCCGAAGCCTGACCCTCACCCGTCCCCTAATCCTAACCCGTACGCTAACACTAACCCGCGCCCTCACACGCACGCTCCCCTTAAAGCGTTGTCGGACCCTCAGCTGGATCCTAAACCGTCCCCGTCCCCTAACCCTAACCCTAGCCCGAACCCTAATCCTAACACTTCCCCGAAGCCTGACCCTCACCAGTCCCCTAATCCTAACCCGTAGGCTCACACTAAACCGCGCCCTTACACGCATGCTCCCCCTAAAGCGTTGTCGGACCCTCACCAGGGCCCTAAACCGTCCCCGTTCCCTAACCTTAACCCTAGCCCGAACCCTAAACATAACACTTCCCCGAAGCCTGACCCTCACCCGTCCCCTAATCCTAACCCGTACGCTCACACTAACTCGCGCCCTCACACGCACGCTCCCCCTAAAGCGTTGTCAGACCCTCACCTGGAACCTAAACCGTCCCCGTCCCCTAAACCTAACCCTAGCCCGAACCCTAACCCTAACCCTTCCCCTAAGCCTGAACCTCACCCGTCCCCTAATCCTAACCCGTAGGCTCACACTAACCCGCGCCCTCACACGCACGCTCCCCCTAAAGCGTTGTCGGACACTCACCGTGACCCTAAACCGTCCCCGTCCCCTAACCCTAACCCTAGCCTGAACCCTAACCCTAACCCTTCCCCGAAGCCTGACCCTCACCCGTCACCTAATCCTAACCAGTAGGCTCACACTATCCCGCGCCCTCACACGCACGATCCCCCTAAAGCGTTGTCGGACCCTCACCTGGACTCTAAACCGTCCCCGTCCCCTAACCCTAACCCATCCCGAACCCTAACCCTAACCCTTCCCCGAAGCATGACCCTCACCCGTCCCCTAATCCTAAGCCTTACGATAACACTAACCCGCGCCCTCACACGCACGCTCCCCCTAAAGCGTTGTTGGACCCTCACCTGGACCCTAAACCGTCCCCGTCCCCTAACCCTAACCCTAGCCCGAACCCTAACCCTAACCCTTCCCCGAAGCCTGACCCTCACCCGTCCCCTAATCCTAACCCGTACGCTAACGCTAACCCACGCCCTCACACGCACGCTCCCCCTAAAGCGTTGTCGGACCCTCACCTGGACCCTAAACCGTCCCCGTCCCCTAACCCTAACCCTAGCCCGAACCCTAACCCTAACCCTTCCCCGAAGCCTGACCCTCACCCGTCCCCTAATCCTAACCCGTACGCTAAAGCTAACCCACGCCCTCACACGCACGCTCCCCCTAAAGTGTTGTCGGACCCTCACCTGGACCCTAAACCGTCCCCGTCCCCTAACCCTAACCCTAGCCCGAACCCTAACCCTAACCCTTCCCCGAAGCCTGACGTTCACCCGTCCCCTAATCCTAACCCGTACGGTAACACTAACCCGCGCCCTCAAACGCACGCACCCCCTAAAGCGTTGTCGGACCCTCACCTGGACCCTAAACCGTCCCCGTCCCCTAACCCTAACCCTAGCCCGAACCCTAACACTAACCCTTCCCCGAAGCCTGCACCTCACCCGTCACCTAATCCTAAACCGTAGCCTCACACTAACCCTCGCCCTCACACGCACGATCCCCCTAAAGCGTTGTCGGACCCTCACCTGGACCCTAAACCGTCCCCGTCCCCTAACCCTAACCCTAGCCCGAACCCTAACCCTAACCCTTCCCCGAAGCCTGACCCTCACCCGTCCCCTAATCCTAACCCGTATGCTAACACTAACCCGCGCCCTCACACGCACGCTCCCCGTAAAGCGTTGTCGGACCCTCAGCTGGATCCTAAACCGTCCCCGTCCCCTAACCCTAACCCTAGCCCGAACCCTAATCCTAACACTTCCCCGAAGCCTGACCCTCACCCGTCCCCTAATCCTAACCCGTAGGCTCACACTAAACCGCGCCCTTACACGCATGCTCCCCCTAAAGCGTTGTCGGACCCTCACCAGGGCCCTAAACCGTCCCCGTCCCCTAACCCTAACCCTAGCCCGAACCCTAACCCTAACCCTTCCCCTAAGCCTGACCCTCACCCGTCCCCTAATCCTAACCCGTAGGCTCACACTAACCCGCGCCCTCACACGCACGCTCCCCCTAAAGCATTGTCGGAACCTCACCTGGACCCTAAACCGTCCCCGTCCCCTATCCCTAACCCTAGCCCGAACCCTAACCCTAACCCTTCCCCAAAGCCTGACCCTCACCCGTCCCCTAATCCTAACCCGTACGCTAACACTAACCCGCGCCCTCACACGCACGCTCCCCCTAAAGCGTTGTCGGACCCTCAATTGGACCCTAAGCCGTCCCCGTCCCCTAACCCTAACCCTAGCCCGAACCCTAACCCTAACCCTTCCCCGAAGCCTGAACCTCACCCGTCCCCTAATCCTAACCTGCACGCTAACACTAACCCGGGCCCTCACACGCATGCTCCCCCTAAAGCGTTGTCAGACCCTCACCTGGACCCTAAACCGTCCCCGTCCCCTAACCCTAAACCTAGCCCGAACCCTAACCCTAACCCTTCCCCGAAGCCTGACCCTCACACGTCCCCTAATCCTGACCCGTAGGCTCACACTAACCCGCGCCCTCACACGCACGCTCCCCCTAAAGCGTTGTCGGACCCTCACCTGTACCCTAAACCGTCCCCGTGCCCTAACCCTAACCCTAGCCCGAACCCTAACCCTAACCCTTCAACGAAGCCTGACCCTCACCCGTCCCCTAATCCTAACCCGTAGGATCACACTAACCTGCGCCCTCACACGCACGCTCCCCCTAAAGCGTTGTCGGACCCTCACCTGGACCCTAAACCGTCCCCGTCCCCTAACCCTAACCCTAGCCCGAAACCTAACCCTAACCCTTCCCCGAAGCCTGACCCTCACCTGTCCCCTAATCCTATCCCGTACGCTAACACTAACCCGCGCCCTCACACGCACGCTCCCCCTAAAGCATTGTCGAACCCTCACCTGGACCCTAAACTGTCCCCGTCCCCTAACCCTAACGCTAGCCCGAACCCTAACCCTAACCCTTCCCCGAAGCCTGACCCTCACCCGTCCCCTAATCCTAACCCGTAGGCTCACACTAACCGGCGCCCTCACACGCACGCTCCCCCTAAAGCATTGTCGGACCCTCACCTCGACCCTAAACCGTCCCCGTCCCCTAACCCAAACCCTAGCCCGAACCCTAACCCTAACCCTTCCCCGAAGCCTGACCCTCACCCGTCCCCTAATCCTAACCCGTACGCTAACACTAACCCGCGCCCTCACACGCACGCTCCCCCTAAAGCGTTGTCGGACCCTCACCTGGACCCTAAACCGTCCCCGTCCCCTAACCCTAACCCTAGCCCGAACCCTAACCCTAACCCTTCCCCGAAGCCTGACCCTCACCCGTCCCCTAATCCTAACCCGTACGCTAACACTAACCCGCGCCCTCACACGCACGCTCCCCCTAAAGCGTTTTCGGACCCTCACCTGGACCCTAAACTGTCCCCGTCCCCTAACCGTAACCTTAGCCCGAACCCTAACCCTAACCCTTTCCCGAAGCCTGACCCTCACCCGTCCCCTAATCCTAACCCGTAGGCTCACACTAACCCGCGCCCTCACACGCACGCTCCCCCTAAAGCGTTGTCGGACCCTCACCTGGACCCTAAACCGTCCCCGTCCCCTAACCCTAACCGTAACCCTAACCCTTCCCCGAAGCCTGACCCTCACCCGTCCCCTAATCCTAACCCGTACGCTAACACTAACCCACGCCCTCACACGCACGCTCCCCCTAAAGCGTTGTCGGACCCTCACCTGTACCCTAAACCGTCCCCGTCCCCTAACCCTAACCATAGCCCGAACCCTAACCCTAACCCTTCCCCGAAACCTGACGCTCACCCGTTCCCTAATCCTACCCCGTACGGTAACACTAACCCGCGCCCTCACACGCACGCTCCCCCTAAAGCGTTGTCGGACCCTCACCTGGACCCTAAACCGTCCCCGTCCCCTAACCCTAACCCTAGCCCGAACCCTAACCCTAACCCTTCCCCGAAGCCTGAACCTCACCCGTCACCTAATCCTAAAGCGTAGGCTCACACTAACCCGCGCCCGCACACGCACGCTCCCCCTAAAGCGTTGTCGGACCCTCACATGGACCCTAAACCGTCCCCGTCCCCTAACCCTAACCCTAGCCCGAACCCTAAACCTAACCCTTCCCCGAAGCCTGACCCTCACCCGTCCCCTAATCCTAAGCCGTACGCTAACACTAACCCGCACCCTCACACGCACGCTCCCCCTAAAGCGTTGTCGGACCCTCACCTCGACCCTAAACCGTCCCCGTCCCCTAAACCTAACCCTAGCCCGAACCCTAACCCTAACCCTTCCCCGAAGCCTGACCCTCACCCGTCCCCTAATCCTAACCCGTACGCTAACACTAACCCGCGCCCTCACACGCACGCTCCCCCTAAAGCGTTGTCGGACCCTCAGCTGGATCCTAAACCGTGCCCGTCCCCTAACCCTAACCCTAGCCCGAACCCTAACCCTAACCCTTCCCCGAAGCCTGACCCTCACCCGTCCCCTAATCCTAACCCGTAGGCTCACACTAACCCGCGCCCTTACACGCACGCTCCCCCTAAAGCGTTGTCGGACCCTCACCAGGACCCTAAACCGTCCCCGTCCCCTAACCCTAACCCTAGCCCGAACCCTAACCCTAAACCTTCCCCGAAGCATGACACTCACACGTCCCCTAATCCTAACCCGTAGGCTCACACTAACCGGCGCCCTCACACGCACGCTCCCCCTAAAGCGTTGTCGGACCCTCACCTGTACCCTAAACCGTCCCCGTCCCCTAACCCTAACCCTAGCCCAAACCCTAACCCTAACCCTTCAACGAAGCCTGACCCTCACCCGTCCCCTAATCCTAACCCGTAGGCTCACACTAACCCGCGCCCTCACACGCACGCTGCCCCTAAAGCGTTGTCGGACCCTCACCTGGACCCTAAACCGTCCCTGTCCCCTAAACCTAACCCTAGCCCGAACCCTAACCCTAACCCTTCCCCGAAGCCTGACCCTCACCCGTCCCCTAATCCTAACCCGTACGCTCACACTAACCCGCGCCCTCACACGCACGCTCCCCCTAAAGCGTTGTCGGACCCTCACCTGGACCCTAAACCGTCCCCGTCCCCTAACCCTAACCCTAGCCCGAACCCTAACCCTAACCCTTCCCCGAAGCCTGACCCTCACCCGTCCCCTAATCCTAACCCGTAGGCTCACACTGACCCACGCCCTCACACGCACGCTCCCCCTAATGCGTTGTCGGACCCTCATCTGGACCCTAAACCGTCCCCGTCCCCTAACCCTAACCCTAGCCCGAACTCTAACCCTAACCCTTCCCCGAAGCCTGACCCTAACCCGTCCCCTAATCCTAACCCGCACGGTAACACTAACCCGGGCCCTCACACGCATGCTCCCCCTAAAGCGTTGTCGGACCCTCACCTGGACCCTAAACCGTCCCCGTCCCCTAACCCTAACAATAGCCCGAACCCTAACCCTAACCCTTCCCTGAAGCCTGACCCTCACCCGTCCCCTAATCCTAACCCGTACGCTAACACTAACCCGCGCCCTCACACGCACACTCCCCCTAAAGCGTTGTCGGACCCTCACCTGGACCCTAAACCGTCCCCGTCCCCTAACCCTAACCCTAGCCCGAACCCTAACCCTAACCCTTCCCCGAAGCCTGACCCTCACCCGTCCCCTAATCCTAACCCGTAGGCTCACACTAACCCGCGCCCTCACACGCACGCTCCCCCTAAAGCGTTGTCGGACCCTCACCTGGACCCTAAACCGTCCCTGTCCCCTAACCTTACTCTAGCCCGAACTCTAACCCTAACCCTTCCCCGAAGCCTGACCCTCACCCGTCCCCTAATCCTAACCCGTAGGCTCACACTAACCCGCGCCCTCACACGCACGCTCCCCCTAAAGCGTTGTCGGACCCTCACCTGGACCCTAAACCGTCCCCGTCCCCTAACCCTAACCCTAGCCCGAACCCTAACCCTAACCCTTACCCGAAGCCTGACCCTCACCCGTCCCCTAATCCTAAGACGTACGCTAACACTAACCCGCGCCCTCACACGCACGCTCCCCCTAAAGCGTTGTCGGACCCTCACCTGGACCCTAAACCGTCCCCGTCCCCTAACCCTAACCCTAGCCCGAACCCTAACCCTAACCCTTCAATGAAGCCTGACCCTCACCCGTCCCCTAATCCTAACCCGTACGCTCACACTAACCCGCGCCCTCACACGCTCGCTCCCACTAAAGCGCTGTCGGACCCTCACCTGGACCCTAAACCGTCCCCGTCCCCTAACCCTAACCCTAGCCCGAACTCTAACCCTAACCCTTCCCCGAAGCCTGACCCTCACCCGTCCCCTAATCCTAACCCGTAGGCTCACACTAACCCGCGCCCTCACACGCACGCTCCCCCTAAAGCGTTGTCGGACCCTCACCTGGACCCTAAACCGTCCCCGTCCCCTAACCCTAACCCTAGCCCGAACCCTAACCCTAACCCTTCCCCGAAGCCTGACCCTCACCCGTCCCCTAATCCTAAACCGTACGCTCACACTAACCCGTGCCCTCACACGCACGCTCCCACTAAAGCGTTGTCGGACCCTCACCTGGACCCTAAACCGTCCCCGTCCCCTAACCCTAACCCTAGCCCGAACCCTAACCCTAACCCTTCCCCGAAGCCTGACACTCACCCGTCCCCTAATCCTAAACCGTATGCTCACACTAACCCGTGCCCTCACACGCACGCTCCCCCTAAAGCGTTGTCGGACCCTCACCTGGACCCTAAACCGTCCCCATCCCCTAACCCTAACCCTAGCCCGAACCCTAACCCTAACCCTTCCCCGAAGCCTGACCCTCACCCGTCCCCTAATCCTAACCCGTAGGCTCACACTAACCCGCGCCCTCACACGCACGCTCCCCCTAAAGCGTTGTCGGACCCTCATCTGGACCCTAAACCGTCCCCGTCCCCTAACCCTAACCCTAGCCCGAACCCTAACCCTAACCCTTCAACGAAGCCTGACCCTCACCCGTCCCCTAATCCTAACACGTAGGCTCACACTAACCCGCGCCCTCACACGCACGCTCCCCCTAAAGCGTTGTCGGACCCTCACCTGGACCCTAAACCGTCCCCGTCCCCTAACCCTAACCCTAGCCCGAACCCTAACCCTAACCCTTCCCCGAAGCCTGACCCTCACCCGTCCCCTAATCCTAACCCGTAGGCTCACACTAACCCGCGCCCTCACACGCACGCTCCCCCTAAAGCGTTGTCGGACCCTCACCTGGACCCTAAACCGTCCCCGTCAGCTAACCCTAACCCTAGCCCGAACCCTAACCCTAACACTTCCCCGAAGCCTGACCCTCACCCGTCCCTTAATCCTAACCCGTAGGCTCACACTAACCCGCGCCCTCACACGCACGCTCCCCCTAAAGCGTTGTCGGACCCTCACCTGGACCCTAAACCGTCCCCGTCCCCTAACCCTAACCCTAGCCTGAACCCTAACCCTAACACTTCCCCGAAGCCTGACCCTCACCCGTCCCCAATCCTAACCCGTAGGCTCACACTAACCCGCGCCCTCACACGCACGCTCCCCCTAAAGCGTTGTCGGACCCTCACCTGGACCCTAAACCGTCCCCGTCCCCTAACCCTAACCCTAGCCCGAACCCTAACCCTAACCCTTCCCCGAAGCCTGACCCTCACCCGTCCCCTAATCCTAACCCGTACGCTAACACTAACCCGCGCCCTCACACGCACGCTCCCCCTTAAGGGTTGTCGGACCCTCACCTGGACCCTAAACCGTCCCCATCCCCTAACCCTAACCCTAGCCCGAACCCTAACCCTAACACTTCCCCGAAGCCTGACCCTCACCCGTCCCCTAATCCTAATCCGTAGGCTCACACTAATCCGCGCCCTCACACGCACGCTCCCCCTAAATCGTTGTCGGACCCTCACCTGGACCCTAAACCGGCCCCGTCCCCTAACCCTAACCCTAGCCCGAACCCTAACCCTAACCCATCCCCGAAGCCTGATCCTCACCCGTTCCCTAATCCTAATCCGTAGGCTCACACTAATCCACGCCCTCACACACACGCTCCCCCTAAAGCGTTGTCGGACCCTCACCTGGACCCTAAACCGTCCCCGTCCCCTAACCCAATCCCTAGCCCGAACCCTAACCCTACCACTTCCCCGAAGCCTGACCCTCACCCGTCCCCTAATCCTAACCCGTACGCTAACACTAACCCGCGCCCTCACACGCACGCTCCCCCTAAAGCGTTGTCAGACCGTCACCTGGACCCTAAACCGTCCCCGTCCCCTAACCCTAACCCTAGCCCGAACCCTAACCCTAACCCTTCCCCGAAGCCTGACCCTCACCCGTCCCCTAATCCTAACCCGTACGCTCACACTAACCCACGCCCTCACACGCACGCTCCCCCTAAAGCGTTGTCGGACCCTCACCTGGACCCTAAACCGTCCCCGTCCCCTAACCCTAACCCTAGCCCGAACCCTAACCCTAACCCTTCCCCAAAGCCTGACCCTCACCCGTCCCCTAATCCTAACCCGTAGGCTCACATTAACCCGCGCCCTCACACGCACGCTCCCCCTAAAGCGCTGTCGGACCCTCACCTGGACCCTAAACCGTCCCCGTCCCCTAACCCTAGCCCGAACCCTAACCCTAACCCTTCCCCGAAACCTGACCCTCACTCATCCCCTAATCCTAACCCGTACGCTAACACTAACCCGCGCCCTCACATGCACGCTCCCCCTAAATCGTTGTCGGACCCTCACCTGGACCCTAAACCGTCCCCGTCCCCTAACCCTAAAGCTAGCCCGAACCCTAACCCTAACCCTTCAACGAAGCCTGACCCTCACCCGTCCCCTAATCCTAATCCGTAGGCTCACACTAACCCGCGCTATCACACGCACTCTCCCCCTAAAGCGTTGTCGGACCCTCACCTGGACCCTAAACCGTCCCCGTCCCCTAACCCTAACCCTAGCCCGAACCCTAACCCTAACCCTTCCCCGAAGCCTGACCCTCACACGTCCCCTAATCCTAAGCCGTACGCTAACACTAACCCACGCCCTCACACGCACGCTCCCCCTAAAGCGTTGTCGGACCCTCACATGGACCCTAAACCGTCCCCGTCCCCTAACCCTAACCCTAGCCCGAACCCTAACCCTAACACTTCCCCGAAGCCTGACCCTCACCCGTCCCCTAATCCTAAACCGTACGCTCACACTAACCCGCGCCCTCACACGCACGCTCCCCCTAAATCGTTGTCGGACCCTCACCTGGACCCTAAACCGTCCCCGTCCCCTAACCCTAACCCTAGCCCGAACCCTAACCCTAACCCTTCCCCGAAGCCTGACCCTCACCCGTCCCCTAATCCTAACCCGTAGGCTCACACTAACCCGCGCCCTCACACGCACGCTCCCCCTAAATCGTTGTCGGACCCTCACCTGGACCCTAAACCGTCCCCGTCCCCTAACCCTAACCCGAACCCTAACCCTAACCCTTCCCCGAAGCCTGACCCTCACCCGTCCCCTAATCCTAACCCGTAGGCTCACACTAACCCGCGCCCTCACACGCACGCTCCCCTTAAAGCGTTGTCGGACCCTCACCTGGACCCTAAACCGTCCCCGTCCCCTAACCCTAACCCTAGCCCGAACCCTAACCCTAACCCTTCAATGAAGCCTGACCCTCACCCGTCCCCTAATCCTAACCCGTAGGCTCACACTAACCCACGCCCTCACACGCACGCTCCCCCTAAAGCGTTGTCGGACCCTCACCTGGACCCTAAACCGTCCCCGTCCCCTAACCCTAACCCTAGCCCGAACCCTAACCTTAAACCTTCCCCGAAGCCTGACGCTCACCCGTCCCCTAATCCTAACCCGTACGGTAACCCTAACCCGCGCCCTCACACGCACGCTCCCCCTAAAGCGTTGTCGGCCCCTCACCTGGACCCTAAACCGTCCCCGTCCCCTAACCCTAACCCTAGCCCGAACCCTAACCCTAACCCTTCCCCGAAGCCTGACACTCACCCGTCCCCTAATCCTAACCCGTAGGCTCACACTAACCCGCGCCCTCACACGCACGCTCCCCCTAAAGCGTTGACGGACCCTCACCTGGACCCTAAACCGTCCCCGTCCCCTAACCCTAACCCTAGCCCGAAGCCTAACCCTTCCCCGAAGCCTGACCCTCACCCGTCCCCTAATCCTAACCCGTAGGCTCACACTAACCCGCGCCCTCACACGCACGCTCCCCCTAAAGCGTTGTTGGACCCTCACCTGGACCCTAAACCGTCCCCTTCCCCTAACCCTAACCCTAGCCCGAACCCTAACCCTAACCCTTCAATGAAGCCTGACCCTCACCCGTCCCCTAATCCTAACCCGTAGGCTCACACTAACCCGCACCCTCACACGCACGCTCCCCCTAAAGCGTTGTCGGACCCTCACCTGGACCCTAAACCGTCCCAGTCCCCTAACCCTAACCCTAGCCCGAACCCTAACCTTAAACCTTCCCCGAAGCCTGACGCTCACCCTTCACCTAATGCTAACCCGTACGGTAACACTAACCCGCGCCCTCACATGCACGCTCCCCCTAAAGCGTTGTCGGACCCTCACCTGGACCCTAAACCGTCCCCGTCCCCTAACCCTAACCCTAGCCCGAACCCTAACCCTAACCCTTCCCCGAAGCCTGACCCTCACCCGTCCCCTAATCCTAACCCGTAGGCTCACACTAACCCACGCCCTCACACGCACGCTCCCCCTAAAGCGTTGTCGGACCCTCACCTGGACCCTAAACCGTCTCCGTCCCCTAACCCTAACCTTAGCCCGAACCCTAACCCTAAACCTTCCCCGAAGCCTGACACTCACCCGTCCCCTAATCCTACCCCGCACGCTAACACTAACCCGGGCCCTCACACGCATGCTCCCCCTAAAGCGTTGTCGCACCCTCACCTGGACCCTAAACCGTCCCCGTCCCCTAACCCTAACAATAGCCCGAACCCTAACCCTAACCCTTCCCTGAAGCCTGACCCTCACCCGTCCCCTAATCCTAACCCGTACGCTAACACTACCCCGCGCCCTCACACGCACGCTCCCCCTAAAGCGTTGTCGCACCCTCACCTGGACCCTAAACCGTCCCCGTCCCCTAACCCTAACCCTAGCCCGAACCCTAACCCTAACCCTTCCCCGAAGCCTGACCCTCACCCGTCCCCTAATCCTAACCCGTAGGCTCACACTAACCCGCGCCCTCACACGCACGCTCCCCCTAAATCGTTGTCGGACCCTCACCTGGACCCTAAACCGTCCCCGTCCCCTAACCCTAACCCTAGCCCGAACTCTAACCCTAACCCTTCCCCGAAGCCTGACCCTCACCCGTCCCCTAATCCTAACCCGTAGGCTCACATTAACCCGCGCCCTCACACGCACGCTCTCCCTAAAGCGTTGTCGGACCCTCACCTGGACCCTAAACCGTCCCCGTCCCCTAACCCTAACCCTAGCCCGAACCCTAACCCTAACCCTTCCCCGAAACCTGACCCTCACCCATCCCCTAATCCTAACCCGTACACTAACACTAACCCGCGCCCTCACACGCACGCTCCCCCTAAAGCGTTGTCGGACCCTCAACTGGACCCTAAACCGTCCCCGTCCCCTAACCCTAACTCTAGCCCGAACCCTAACCCTAACCCTTCCCCGAAGCCTGACCCTCAACCGTCCCCTAATCCTAAACCGTACGCTCACACTAACCCGTGCCCTCACACGCACGCTCCCACTAAAGCGTTGTCGGACCCTCACCTGGACCCTAAACCGTCCCCGTCCCCTAACCCTAACCCTAGCCAGAACCCTAACCCTAACCCTTCCCCGAAGCCTGACCCTCACCCGTCCCCTAATCCTAAACCGTACGCTCACACTAACCCGTGCCCTCACACGCACGCTCCCCCTAAAGCGTTGTCGGACCCTCACCTGGACCCTAAACCGTCCCCGTCCCCTAACCCTAACCCTAGCCCGAACCCTAACCCTAACCCTTCCGCGAAGCCTGACCCTCACCCGTCCCCTAATCCTAACCCGTACGCTAACACTAACCCGCGCCCTCACACGCACGCTCCCCCTAAAGCGTTGTCGGACCCTCACCTGGACTCTAAACGGGCCCCGTCCCCTAACCCTAACCCTAGCCCGAACCCTTACCCTAAACCTTCCCCGAAGCCTGACCCTCACCCGTCCCCTAATCCTAACCCGTAAGCTAACACTAACCCGCGCCCTCACACGCACGCTCCCCCTAAAGCGTTGTCGGACCCTCACCTGGACCCTAAACCGTCCCCGTCCCCTAACCCTAACCCTAGACCGAACCCTAACCCTAACCCTTCCCCGAAGCCTGACCCTCACCCGTCCCCTAATCCTAAACCGTAGGCTCACACTAACCCGCGCCCTCACACGCACGCTCCCCCTAAATCATTGTCGGACCCTCACCTGGACCCTAAACCGTCCCCTAACCCTAACCCTAACCCTAGCTCGAACCCTAACCCTAACCCTTCCCCGAAGCCTGACCCTCACCCGTCCCCTAATCCTAACCCGTAGGCTCACACTAACCCGTGCCCTCACACGCACGCTCCCCCTAAAGCGTTGTCGGACCGTCACCTGGACCCTAAACCGTCCCCGTCCCCTAACCCTAACCCTAGCCCGAACCCTAACCCTAACCCTTCCCCGAAGCCTGACCCTCAAACATCCCCTAATCCTAACCCGTACGCTAACACTAAACCACGCCCTCACACGCACGCTCCCCCTAAAGCGTTGTCGGACCCTCACCTGGACCCTAAACCGTCCCCGTCCCCTAACCCTAACCCTAGCCCGAACCCTAAACCTAACCCTTCCCCGAAGCCTGACCCTCACCCGTCCCCTAATCCTAACCCTTACGCTCACACTAACTCGCGCCCTCACACGCACGCTCCCCCTTAAGCGTTGTCAGACCCTCACCTAGACCCTAAACCGTCCCCGTCCCCTAACCCTAACCCTAGCCCGAACCCTAACCCTAACCCTTCCCCGAAGCCTGACCCTCACCTGTCCCCTAATCCTAACCCGTAGGCTCACACTAACCCGCGCCCTCACACGCACGCTCCCCCTAAAGCATTGTCGGACCCTCACCTGGACCCTAATCCGTCCCCGTCCCCTAACCCTAACCCTAGCCCGAACCCTAACCCTAACCCTTCCCCGAAGCCTGACCCTCACCCGTCCCCTAATCCTAACCCGTACGCTAACACTAACCCGCGCCCTCACACGCACGCTCCCCCTAAAGCGTTGTCGGACCCTCACCTGGACCCTAAACCGTCCCCGTTCCCTAACCCTAACCCTAGCCCGAACCCTAACCCTAACCCTACCCCGAAGCCTGACCCTCACCCGTCCCCTAATCCTAACCCGTACGCTAACACTAACCCGTGCCCTCACACGCACGCTCCCCCTAAAGCGTTGTCGGACCCTCACTTGTACCCTAAACCGTCCCCGTCCCCTAACCCTAACCCTAGCACGAACCCTAACCCTAACACTTGCCCGCAGCCTGACCCTCACCCGTCCCCTAATCCTAACCCGTAGGCTCACACTAACCCACGCCCTCACACGCACGCTCCCCCTAAAGCGTTGTCGGACCCTCACCTGGACCCTAAACCGTCCCCGTCCCCTAACCCTAAACCTAGCCCGAACCGTAACCCTAACCCTTCCCCGAAGCCTGACCCTCACCCGTCCCCTAATCCTAACCCGTAGGCTCACACTAACCCGCGCCCTCACACGCACGCTCCCCCTAAAGCGTTGTCGGACCCTCACCTGCACCCTAAACCGTCCCCGTCCCCTAACCCTAACCCTAGCCCGAACCCTAACCCTAACCCTTCAACGAAGCCTGACCCTCACCCGTCCATTAATCCTAACCCGTAGGCGCACACTAACCCGCGCCCTCACACGCACGCTCCCCCTAAAGCGTTGTCGGACCCTCACCTGGACCCTAACCGTCCCCGTCCCCTAACCCTAACCCTAGCCCGAACCCTAACCCTAACCCTTCCCCGAAGCCTGACCCTCACCCGTCCCCTAATCCTAACCCGTACGCTAACACTAACCCGCGCCCTCACACGCACGCTCCCCCTAAAGCGTTGTCGGACCCTCACCTGGACCCTAAACCGTCCCCGTCCCCTAACCCTAACCCTAGCCCGAACCCTAACCCTAACCCTTCCCCGAAGCCTGACCCTCACCCGTCCCCTAATCCTAACCCGTAGGCTCACACTAACCCGCGCCCTCACACGCACGCTCCCCCTAAAGCGTTGTCGGACCCTCACCTGGACCCTAAACCGTCCCCGTACCCTAACCCTAACCCTAGCCCGAACCCTAACCCTAACCCTTCCCCGAAGCCTGACCCTCACCCGTCCCCTAATCCTAACCCGTACGCTAACACTAACCCGCGCCCTCACACGCACGCTCCCCCTAAAGCGTTGTCGGACCCTCACCTGGACCCTAAACCGTCCCCGTCCCCTAACCCTAACCCTAGCCCGAACCCTAACCCTAACCCTTCCCCGAAGCCTGACCCTCACCCGTCCCCTAATCCTAACCCGTAGGCTCACACTAACCCGCGCCCTCACACGCACGCTCCCCCTAAAGCGTTGTCGGACCCTCACCTGGACCCTAAACCGGCCACGTCCCCTAACCCTAACCCTAGCCCGAACCCTAACCCTAACCCTTCCCCGAAGCCTGACCCTCACCCGTCCCCTAATCCTAACCCGTAGGCTCACACTAACCCGCGCCCTCACACGCACGCTCCCCCTAAAGCGTTGTCGGACCCTCACCTGGACCCTAAACCGTCCCCGTACCCTAACCCTAACCCTAGCCCGAACCCTAACCCTAACCCTTCCCCGAAGCCTGACCCTCACCCGTCCCCTAATCCTAAGCCGTACGCTAACACTTACCCACACCCTCACACGCACGCTCCCCCTAAAGCGTTGTCGGACCCTCACCTGGACCCTAAACCTTCCCCGTCCCCTAACCCTAACCCTAGCCCGAACCCTAACCCTAACCCTTCCCCGAAGCCTGACGCTCACCGGTCCCCAATCCTAACCCGTACGGTAACAGTAACCCACGCCCTCACACGCACGCTCCCCCTAAAGCGTTGTCGGACCCTCACCTGGACCCTAAACTGTCCCCGTCCCCTAACCCTAACCCTAGCCCGAACCCTAACCCTAACCCTTCCCCGAAGCCTGACCCTCACCCGTTCCCTAATCCTAATCCGTAGGCTCACACTAACCCGCGCCCTCACACGCACGCTCCCCCTAAAGCGTTGTCGGACCCTCACCTGGACCCTAAACCGTCCCCGTCCCCTAACCCTAACCCTAGCCCGAACCCTAACCCTAACCCTTCCCCGAAGCCTGACACTCACCCGTCCCCTAATCCTAAGCCGTACGCTAACACTTACCAATGCCCTCACATGCACGCTCCCCCTAAAGCGTTGTTGGAACCTCACCTGGACCCTAAACCTTCCCCGTCCCCTAACCCTAACCCTAGCCCGAACCCTAACCCTAACCCTTCCCCGAAGCCTGACGCTCACCCGTCCCCTAATCCTAACCCGTACGGTAACACTAAACCACGCCCTCACACGCACGCTCCCCCTAAAGCGTTGTCGGACCCTCACCTGGACCCTAAACCGTCCCCGTCCCCTAACCCTAGCCCTAGCCCGAACCCTAACCCTAACCCTTCCCCGAAGCCTGACCCTCACCCGTCCCCTAATCCTAATCCGTAGGCTCACACTAACCCGCGCCCTCACACGCACGCTCCCCCTAAAGCTTTGTCGGACCCTCACCTGGAACCTAAACCGTCCCCGTCCCCTAACCCTAACCCTAGCCCGAACCCTAACCCTAACCCTTCCCCGAAGCCTGACCCTCACACGTCCACTAATCCTAACCCGTACGCTAACAGTAACCCGCGCCCTCACACGCACGCTCCCCCTAAAGCGTTGTCGGACCCTCACCTGGACCCTAAACCGTCCCCGTCCCCTAAACCTAACCCTAGCCCGAAGACTAACCCTAACACTTCCCCGAAGCCTGACCCTCACCCGTCCCCTAATCCTAACCCGTACGCTCACACTAACTCGCGTCCTCACACGCACGCTCCCCATAAAGCGTTGTCGGACCCTCACCTGGACCCTAAACCGTCCCCGTCCCCTAACCCTAACCCTAGCCCGAACCCTAACCCTAACCCTTCCCCGAAGGCTGACCCTCACCCGTCCCCTAATCCTAACCCGTACGCTAACACTAACCCGCGCCCTCACACGCACGCTCCCCCTAAAGCGTTGTCGGACCCTCACCTGGACCCTAAACCGTCCCCGTCCCCTAACCCTAACCCTAGCCCGAACCCTAACCCTAACCCTTCCCCGAAGCCTGACCCTCACCCGTCTCCTAATCCTAACCCGTAGGCTCACACTAACCCGCGCCCTCACACGCACGCTCCCCCTAAAGCGTTGTCGGACCCTCACCTGGACCCTAAACCGTCCCCGTCCCCTAACCCTAACCCTAGCCCGAACCCTAACCCTAACCCTTCCCCGAAGCCTGACCCTCACCCGTCCCCTAATCCTAAACCGTACGCTCACACTAACCCGTGCCCTCACACGCACGCTCCCCCTAAAGCGTTGTCGGACCCTCACCTGGACCCTAAACCGTCCCCGTCCCCTAACCCTAAACATAGCCCGAACCCTAACCCTAACCCTTCCCCGAAGCCTGACCCTCACCCGTCCCCTAATCCTAAACCGTACGCTAACACTAACCCGCGCCCTCACACGCACGCTCCCCTTAAAGCGTTGTCGGACCCTCACCTGGACCCTAAACCATCCCCGTCCCCTAACCCTAAACCTAGCCCGAACCCTAACCCTAACCCTTGCCCGAAGCCTGACCCTCACCCGTCCCCTAATCCTAAACCATAGGCTCACACTAACCCGCGCCCTCAAACGCACGCTCCCCCTAAATCATTGTCGGACCCTCACCTGGACGCTAAACTGTCCCCGTCCCCTAACCCTAAACCTAGCTCGAACCCTAACCCTAACACTTCCCCGAAGCCTGACCCTCACCCGTCCCCTAATCCTAACCCGTAGGCTCACACTAACCTGCGCCCTCACACGCACGCTCCCCCTAATGCGTTGTCGGAACCTCACCTGGACCCTAAACCGTCCCCGTACCCTAACCCTAACCCTAGCCCGAACCCTAACACTAACCCTTCCCCGAAGCCTGACCCTCACCCGTCCCCTAATCCTAAGCCGTACGCTAACACTTACCAACGCCCTCACATGCACGCTCCCCCTAAAGCGTTGTTGGAACCTCTCCTGGACCCTAAACCTTCCCCGTCCCCTAACCCTAACCCTAGCCCGAACCCTAACCCTAACACTTCCCCGAAGCCTGACGCTCACCCGTCCCCTAATCCTAACCAGTACGGTAACACTAACACACGCCCTCACACGCACGCTCCCCCTAAAGCGTTGTCGGACCCTCACCTGGACCCTAAACCGTCCCCGTCCCCTAAACCTAACCCTAGCCCGAACCCTAACCCTAACCCTTCCCCGAAGCCTGACCCTCACCCGTCCCCTAATCCTAACCCGTACGCTAACACTAACCTGCGCCCTCACACGCACGCTCCCCCTAAAGCGTTGTCGGACCCTCACCTGGACCCTAAACCGTCCCCGTCCCCTAACCCTAACCCTAGCCCGAACCCTAACCCTAACCCTTCCCCGAAGCCTGACCCTCACCCGTCTCCTAATCCTAACCCGTAGGCTCACACTAACCCGCGCCCTCACACGCACGCTCCCCCTAAAGCGTTGTCGGACCCTCACCTGGACCCTAAACCGTCCCCGTCCCCTAACCCTAACCCTAGCCCGAACCCTAACCCTAACCCTTCCCCGAAGCCTGACCCTCACCCGTCCCCTAATCCTCAACCGTACGGTCACACTAACCCGTTCCCTCACACGCACGCTCCCCCTAAAGCGTTGTCGGACCCTCACCTGGACCCTAAACCGTCCCCGTCCCCTAACCCTAACCCTAGCCCGAACCTTAACCCTAACACTTCCCCGAAGCCTGACCCTCACCCGTCCCCTAATCCTAACCCGTAGGCTCACACTAACCCGCGCCCTCACACGCACGCTTCCCCTAAAGCGTTGTCGGACCCTCACCTGGACCCTAAACCGTCCCCGTCCCCTAACCCTAACCCTAGCCCGAACCCTAACCCTAACCCTTGCCCGAAGCCTGACCCTCACCCGTCCCCTAATCCTAAGCCGTACGCTAACACTAACTCGCGCCCTCACACGCACGCTCCCCCTAAAGCGTTGTCGGACCCTCAATTGGACCCTAAGCAGTCCCCGTCCCCTAACCCTAACCCTATCCCGAAACATAACCCTAACACTTCCCCGAAGCCTGACCCTCACCCGTCCCATAATCCTAAGCCGTACGCTAACACTAACTCGCGCCCTCACACGCACGCTCCCCCTAAAGCGTTGTCGGACCCTCACCTGGACCCTAAACCGTCCCCGTCCCCTAACCCTAACCGTAACCCTAACCCTTCCCCGAAGCCTGACCCTCACCCGTCCCCTAATCCTAACCCGTACGCTAACACTAACCCACGCCCTCACACGCACGCTCCCCCTAAAGCGTTGTCGGACCCTCACCTGTACCCTAAACCGTCCCCGTCCCCTAACCCTAACCCTAGCCCGAACCCTAACCCTAACCCTTCCCCGAAACCTGACGCTCACCCGTTCCCTAATCCTAACCCGTACGGTAACACTAACCCGCGCCCTCACACGCACGCTCCCCCTAAAGCGTTGTCGGACCCTCACCTGGACCCTAAACCGTCCCCGTCCCCTAACCCTAACCCTAGCCCGAACCCTAACCCTAACCCTTCCCCGAAGCCTGAACCTCACCCGTCACCTAATCCTAAACCGTAGGCTCACACTAACCCGCGCCCTCACACGCACGATCCCCCTAAAGCGTTGTCGGACCCTCACATGGACCCTAAACCGTCCCCGTCCCCTAACCCTAACCCTAGCCCGAACCCTAAACCTAACACTTCCCCGAAGCCTGACCCTCACCCGTCCCCTAATCCTAAGCCGTACGCTAACACTAACCCGCACCCTCACACGCACGCTCCCCCTAAAGCGTTGTCGGACCCTCATCTGGACCCTAAACCGTCCCCGTCCCCTAACCCTAACCCTAGCCCGAACTCTAACCCTAACCCTTCCCCGAAGCCTGACCCTAACCCGTCCCCTAATCCTAACCCGCACGGTAACACTAACCCGGGCCCTCACACGCATGCTCCCCCTAAAGCGTTGTCGGACCCTCACCTGGACCCTAAACCGTCCCCGTCCCCTAACCCTAACCCTAGCCCGAACCCTAACCCTAACCCTTCCCCGAAGCCTGACCCTCACCCGTCCCCTAATCCTAAACCGTACGCTCACACTAACCCGTGCCCTCACACGCACGCTCCCACTAAAGCGTTGTCGGACCCTCACCTGGACCCTAAACCGTCCCCGTCCCCTAACCCTAACCCTAGCCCGAACCCTAACCCTAACCCTTCCCCGAAGCCTGACACTCACCCGTCCCCTAATCCTAAACCGTATGCTCACACTAACCCGTGCCCTCACACGCACGCTCCCCCTAAAGCGTTGTCGGACCCTCACCTGGACCCTAAACCGTCCCCATCCCCTAACCCTAACCCTAGCCCGAACCCTAACCCTAACCCTTCCCCGAAGCCTGACCCTCACCCGTCCCCTAATCCTAACCCGTAGGCTCACACTAACCCGCGCCCTCACACGCATGCTCCCCCTAAAGCGTTGTCGGACCCTCATCTGGACCCTAAACCGTCCCCGTCCCCTAACCCTATCCCTAGCCCGAACCCTAACCCTAACCCTTCCACGAAGCCTGACCCTCACCCGTCCCCTAATCCTAACACGTACGCTAACACTAACCCGCGCCCTCACACGCACGCTCCCCCTAAAGCGTTGTCCGACCGTCACCTGGACCCTAAACCGTCCCCGTCC
This sequence comes from Lagenorhynchus albirostris, assembly GCF_949774975.1. Taxonomy (NCBI): domain Eukaryota; kingdom Metazoa; phylum Chordata; class Mammalia; order Artiodactyla; family Delphinidae; genus Lagenorhynchus; species Lagenorhynchus albirostris. The sequence continues at coordinate 406,863 of NW_026783529.1, forward strand.
CCTAACACTAACCCTAGCCCGAACCCTAACCCTAACCCTTCCCCGAAGCCTGACCCTCACCCGTCCCCTAATCCTAAGACGTACGCTAACACTAACCCGTGCCCTCACACGCACGCTCCCCCTAAAGCGTTGTCGGACCCTCACCTGGACCCTAAACCGTCCCCGTCCCCTAACCCTAACCCTAGCCCGAACCCTAACCCTAACCCTTCCCCGAAGCCTGACCCTCACCCGTCCCCTAATCCTAACCCATAGGCTCACACTAACCCGTGCCCTCACACGCACGCTCCCCCTAAAGCGTTGTCGGACCCTCACCTGGACCCTAAACCGTCCCCGTCCCCTAACCCTAACCCTAGCCCGAACCCTAACCCTAACACTTCCCCGAAGCCTGACCCTCACCCGTCCCCAATCCTAACCCGTAGGCTCACACTAACCCGCGCCCTCACACGCACGCTCCCCCTAAAGCGTTGTCGGACCCTCACCAGGACCCTAAACCGTCCCCGTCCCCTAACCCTAACCCTAGCCCGAACCCTAACCCTAACCCTTCCCCGAAGCCTGACCCTCACCCGTACCCTAATCCTAACCTGTACGCTAACACTAACCCGCGCCCTCACACGCACGCTCCCCCTAAAGCGTTGTCGGACCCTCACCTGGACCCTAAACCGTCCCCGTCCCCTAACCGTAACCCTAGCCCGAACCCTAACCCTAACCCTTCCCCGAAGCCTGACCCTCACCCGTCCCCTAATCCTAACCCGTAGGCTCACACTAACCCGCGCCCTCACACGCACGCTCCCCCTAAAGCGTTGTCGGACCCTCACCAGGACCCTAAACCGTCCCCGTCCCCTAACCCTAACCCTAGCCCGAACCCTAACCCTAACCCTTCCCCGAAACCTGACCCTCACCCATCCCCTAATCCTAACCCGTACGCTAACACTAACCCGCGCCCTCACACGCACGCTCCCCCTAAATCGTTGTCGGACCCTCACCTGGACCCTAAACCGTCCCCGTCCCCTAACCCTAAACCTAGCCCGAACCCTAACCCTAACCCTTCAACGAAGCCTGACCCTCACCCGTCCCCTAATCCTAATCCGTAGGCTCACACTAACCCGCGCTCTCACACGCACTCTCCCCCTAAAGCGTTGTCGGACCCTCACCTGGACCCTAAACCGTCCCCGTCCCCTAACCCTAACCCTAGCCCGAACCCTAACCCTAACCCTTCCCCGAAGCCTGACCCTCACACGTCCCCTAATCCTAAGCCGTACGCTAACACTAACCCACGCCCTCACACGCACGCTCCCCCTAAAGCGTTGTCGGACCCTCACCTGGACCCTAAACCGTCCCCGTCCCCTAACCCTAACCCTAGCCCGAACCCTAACCCTAACACTTCCCCGAAGCCTGACCCTCACCCGTCCCCTAATCCTAATCCGTAGGCTCACACTAATCCGCGCCCTCACACGCACGCTCCCCCTAAAGCGTTGTCGGACCCTCACCTGGATCCTAAACCGGCCCCATCCCCTAACCCTAACCCTAGCCCGAACCCTAACCCTAACCCTTCCCCGAAGCCTGATACTCACCCGTTCCCTAATCCTAATCCGTAGGCTCACACTAATCCGCGCCCTCACACACACGCTCCCCCTAAAGCGTTGTCGGACCCTCACCTGGACCCTAAACCGTCCCCGTCCCCTAACCCTATCCCTAGCCCGAACCCTAACCCTAACCCTTCCCCGAAGCCTGACCCTCACCCGTCCCCTAATCCTAACCCTTAGGCTCACACTAACCCGCGCCCTCACACGCACGCTCCCCCTAAAGCGTTGTCGGACCCTCACCTGGACCCTAAACCGTCCCCGTCCCCTAAACCTAACCCTAGCCCGAACCCTAACCCTAACCCTTCCCCGAAGCCTGACCCTCACCCGTCCCCTAATCCTAACCCGTAGGCTCACATTAACCCGCGCCCTCACATGCACGCTCCCCCTAAAGCGTTGTCGGACCCTCACCTGGACCCTAAACCGTCCCCGTCCCCTAACCCTAACCCTAGCCCGAACCCTAACCCTAACCCTTCCCCGAAACCTGACCCTCACCCGTCCCCTAATCCTAAACCGTACGCTCACCCTAACCCGTGCCCTCACACGCACGCTCCCACTAAAGCGTTGTCGCACCCTCACCTGGACCCTAAACCGTCCCCGTCCCCTAACCCTAACCCTAGCCCGAACCCTAACCCTAACACTTCCCCGAAGCCTGACCCTCACCCGTCCCCTAATCCTAAACCGTACGCTCACACTAACCCACGCCCTCACACGCACGCTCCCCCTAAATCGTTGTCGGACCCTCACCTGGACCCTAAACCGTCCCCGTCCCCTAACCCTAACCCTAGCCCGAACCCTAACCCTAACCCTTCCCCGAAGCCTGACCCTCACCCGTCCCCTAATCCTAACCCGTAGGCTCACACTAACCCACGCCCTCACACGCACGCTCCCCCTAAATCGTTGTCGGACCCTCACATGGACCCTAAACCGTTCCCGTCCCCTAACCCTAACCCGAACCCTAACCCTAACCCTTCCCCGAAGCCTGACCCTCACCCGTCCCCTAATCCTAACCCGTAGGCTCACACTAACCCGCGCCCTCACACGCACGCTCCCCTTAAAGCGTTGTCGGACCCTCACCTGGACCCTAAACCGTCCCCGTCCCCTAACCCTAACCCCAGCCCGAACCCTAACCCTAACCCTTCAATGAAGCCTGACCCTCACCCGTCCCCTAATCCTAAGCCGTAGGCTCACACTAACCCACGCCCTCACACGCACGCTCCCCCTAAAGCGTTGTCGGACCCTCACCTGGACCCTAAACCGTCCCCGTCCCCTAACCCTAACCCTAGCCCGAACCCTAACCTTAAACCTTCCCCGAAGCCTGACGCTCACCCGTCCCCTAATCCTAACCCGTACGGTAACCCTAACCCGCGCCCTCACACGCACGCTCCCCCTAAAGCGTTGTCGGCCCCTCACCTGGACCCTAAACCGTCCCCGTCCCCTAACCCTAACCCTAGCCCGAACCCTAACCCTAACCCTTCCCCGAAGCCTGACCCTCACCCGTCCCCTAATCCTAACCCGTAGGCTCACACTAACCCACGCCCTCACACGCACGCTCCCCCTAAAGCGTTGTCGGACCCTCACATGGACCCTAAACCGTCCCCGTCCCCTAACCCTAACCCTAGCCCGAACCCTAACCCTAAACCTTCCCCGAAGCCTGACACTCACCCGTCCCCTAATCCTACCCCGCACGCTAACACTAACCCGGGCCCTCACACGCATGCTCCCCCTAAAGCGTTGTCGCACCCTCACCTGGACCCTAAACCGTCCCCGTCCCCTAACCCTAACAATAGCCCGAACCCTAACCCTAACCCTTCCCTGAAGCCTGACCCTCACCCGTCCCCTAATCCTAACCCGTACGCTAACACTAACCCGCGCCCTCACACGCACGCTCCCCCTAAAGCGTTGTCGCACCCTCACCTGGACCCTAAACCGTCCCCGTCCCCTAACCCTAACCCTAGCCCGAACCCTAACCCTAACCCTTCCCCGAAGCCTGACCCTCACCCGTCCCCTAATCCTAACCCGTAGGCTCACACTAACCCGCGCCCTCACACGCACGCTCCCCCTAAATCGTTGTCGGACCCTCACCTGGACCCTAAACCGTCCCCGTCCCCTAACCCTAACCCTAGCCCGAACCCTAACCCTAACCCTTCCCCGAAGCCTGACCCTCACCCGTCCCCTAATCCTAACCAGTAGGCTCACACTAACCCGCGCCCTCACACGCACACTCCCCCTAAAGCGTTGTCGGACCCTCACCTGGACCCTAAACCGTCCCCGTCCCCTAACACTAACCCTAGCCCGAACCCTAACCCTAACCCTTCCCCGAAGCCTGACCCTCACCCGTCCCCTAATCCTAACCCGTAGGCTCACACTACCCGCGCCCTCACACGCACGCTCCCCCTAAAGCGTTGTCGGACCCTCATCTGGACCCTAAACCGTCCCCGTCCCCTAACCCTAACCCTAGCCCGAACCCTAACCCTAACCCTTCCCCGAAGCCTGACCCTCACCCGTCCCCTAATCCTAACCCGTACGCTCACACTAACCCGCGCCCTCACACGCACGCTCCCCCTAAAGCGTTGTCGGACCCTCACCTGGACCCTAAACCGTCCCCGTCCCCTAACCCTAACCCTAGCCCGAACCCTAACCCTAACCCTTCCCCGAAGCCTGACCCTCACCCGTCCCCTAATCCTAAGACGTACGCTAACACTAACCCGCGCCCTCACACGCACGCTCCCCCTAAAGCGTTGTCGGACCCTCACATGGACCCTAAACCGTCCCCGTCCCCTAACCCTAACCCTAGCCCGAACCCTAACCCTAACCCTTCCCCGAAGCCTGACCCTCACCCGTCCCCTAATCCTAACCCGTACGCTCACACTAACCCGCGCCCTCACACGCACGCCCCACGTAAAGCGTTGTCGGACCCTCACCTGGACCCTAAACCGTCCCCGTCCCCTAACCCTAAACCTAGCCCGAACCCTAACCCTAACCCTTCAACGAAGCCTGACCCTCACCCGTCCCCTAATCCTAATCCGTAGGCTCACACTAACCCGCGCACTCACACGCACGCTCCCCCTAAAGCGTTGTCGGACCCTCACCTGGACCCTAAACCGTCCCCGTCCCCTAACCCTAACCCCAGCCCGAACCCTAACCCTAACCCTTCTCCGAAGCCTGACCCTCACCCATCCCCTAATCCTAAGCCGTACGCTAACACTAACCCGTGCCCTCACACGCACGCTCCCCCTAAAGCGTTGTCGGACCCTCACCTGGACCCTAAACCGTCCCCGTCCCCTAACACTAACCCTAGCCCGAACCCTAACCCTAACCCTTCCCCGAAGCCTGACCCTCACCCGTCCCCTAATCCGAACCCGTAGGCTCACACTACCCGCGCCCTCACACGCACGCTCCCCCTAAAGCGTTGTCGGACCCTCATCTGGACCCTAAACCGTCCCCGTCCCCTAACCCTAACCCTAGCCCGAACCCTAAACCTAACCCTTCCCCGAAGCCCGACACTCACCCGTCCCCTAATCCTAATCCGTAGGCTCACACTAACCCGCGCCCTCACACGCACGCTCACCCTAAAGCGTTGTCGGACCCTCACCTGGACCCTAAACCGTCCCCGTCCCCTAAACCTAACCGTAGCCCGAATCTAACCCTAACCATTCAACGAAGCCTGACCCTCACCCGTCCCCTAATCCTAACCCGTAGGCTCACATTAACCCGCGCCCTCACACGCACGCTCTCCCTAAAGCGTTGTCGGACCCTCACCTGGACCCTAAACCGTCCCCGTCCCCTAACCCTAACCCTAGCCCGAACCCTAACCCTAACCCTTCCCCGAAACCTGACCCTCACCCATCCCCTAATCCTAACCCGTACACTAACACTAACCCGCGCCCTCACACGCACGCTCCCCCTAAAGCGTTGTCGGACCCTCAACTGGACCCTAAACCGTCCCCGTCCCCTAACCCTAACTCTAGCCCGAACCCTAACCCTAACCCTTCCCCGAAGCCTGACCCTCACCCGTCCCCTAATCCTAAACCGTACGCTCACACTAACCCGTGCCCTCACACGCACGCTCCCACTAAAGCGATGTCGGACCCTCACCTGGACCCTAAACCGTCCCCGTCCCCTAACCCTAACCCTAGCCAGAACCCTAACCCTAACCCTTCCCCGAAGCCTGACCCTCACCCGTCCCCTAATCCTAAACCGTACGCTCACACTAACCCGTGCCCTCACACGCACGCTTCCCCTAAAGCGTTGTCGGACCCTCACCTGGACCCTAAACCGTCCCCGTCCCCTAACCCTAACCCTAGCCCGAACCCTAACCCTAACCCTTCCCCGAAGGCTGACCCTCACCCGTCCCCTAATCCTAACCCGTAAGCTAACACTAACCCGCGCCCTCACACGCACGCTCCCCCTAAAGCGTTGTCGGACCCTCACCTGGACTCTAAACGGGCCCCGTCCCCTAACCCTAACCCTAGCCCGAACCCTAACCCTAACCCTTCCCCGAAGCCTGACCCTCACCCGTCCCCTAATCCTAACCCGTAAGCTAACACTAACCCGCGCCCTCACACGCACGCTCCCCCTAAAGCGTTGTCGGACCCTCACCTGGACCCTAAACCGTCCCCGTCCCCTAACCCTAACCCTAGACCGAACCCTAACCCTAACCCTTCCCCGAAGCCTGACCCTCACCCGTCCCCTAATCCTAAACCGTAGGCTCACACTAACCCGCGCCCTCACACGCACGCTCCCCCTAAATCATTGTCGGACCCTCACCTGGACCCTAAACCGTCCCCGTCCCCTAACCCTAACCCTAGCTCGAACCCTAACCCTAACCCTTCCCCGAAGCCTGACCCTCACCCGTCCCCTAATCCTAACCCGTAGGCTCACACTAACCCGTGCCCTCACACGCACGCTCCCCCTAAAGCGTTGTCGGACCGTCACCTGGACCCTAAACCGTCCCCGTCCCCTAACACTAACCCTAGCCCGAACCCTAACCCTAACCCTTCCCCGAAGCCTGACCCTCACCCGTCCCCTAATCCTAACCCGTAGGCTCACACTAACCTGCGCCCTCACACGCACGCTCCCCCTAATGCGTTGTCGGAACCTCACCTGGACCCTAAACCGTCCCTGTACCCTAACCCTAACCCTAGCCCGAACCCTAACCCTAACCCTTCCCCGAAGCCTGACCCTCAAACGTCCCCTAATCCTAACCCGTACGCTAACACTAAACCACGCCCTCACACGCACGCTCCCCCTAAAGCGTTGTCGGACCCTCACCTGGACCCTAAACCGTCCCCGACCCCTAACCCTAACCCTAGCCCGAACCCTAACCCTAACCCTTCCCCGAAGCCTGACCCTCACCCGTCCCCTAATCCTAACCCGTACGCTCACACTAACTCGCGCCCTCACACGCACGCTCCCCCTTAAGCGTTGTCAGACCCTCACCTGGACCCTAAACCGTCCCCGTCCCCTAACCGTAACCCTAGCCCGAACCCTAACCCTAACCCTTCCCCGAAGCCTGACCCTCACCTGTCCCCTAATCCTAACCCGTAGGCTCACACTAACCCGCGCCCTCACACGCACGCTCCCCCTAAAGCATTGTCGGACCCTCAATTGGACCCTAAGCCGTCCCCGTCCCCTAACCCTAACCCTAGCCCGAATCCTAAGCCTAACCCTTCCCCGAAACCTGACCCTCACCCGTCCCCTAATGCTAACCCGCACGCTAACACTAACCCGGGCCCTCACACGCACGCTCCCCCTAAAGCGTTGTCGGACCCTCACCTGGACCCTAACCGTCCCCGTCCCCTAACCCTAACCCTAGCCCGAACCCTAACCCTAACCCTTCCCCGAAGCCTGACCCTCACCCGTCCCCTAATCCTAACCCGTACGCTAACACTAACCCGCGCCCTCACACGCACGCTCCCCCTAAAGCGTTGTCGGACCCTCACCTGGACCCTAAACCGTCCCCGTCCCCTAACCCTAACCCTAGCCCGAACCCTAACCCTAACCCTTCCCCGAAGCCTGACCCTCACCCGTCCCCTAATCCTAACCCGTAGGCTCACACTAACCCGCGCCCTCACACGCACGCTCCCCCTAAAGCGTTGTCGGACCCTCACCTGGACCCTAAACCGTCCCCGTCCCCTAACCCTAACCCTAGCCCGAACCCTAACCCTAACCCTTCCCCGAAGCCTGACCCTCACCCGTCCCCTAATCCTAACCCGTAGGCTCACGCTAACCCGCGCCCTCACACGCACGCTCCCCCTAAAGCGTTGTCGGACCCTCACCTGGACCCTAAACCGTCCCCGTCCCCTAACCCTAACCCTAGCCCGAACCCTAACCCTAACCCTTCCCCGAAGCCTGACCCTCACCCGTCCCCTAATCCTAACCCGTACGCTAACACTAACCCGCGCCCTCACACGCACGCTCCCCCTAAAGCGTTGTCGGACCCTCACCTGGACCCTAAACCGTCCCCGTCCCCTAACCCTAACCCTAGCCCGAACCCTAACCCTAACCCTTCCCCGAAGCCTGACCCTCACCCGTCCCCTAATCCTAACCCGTAGGCTCACACTAACCCACGCCCTCACACGCACGCTCCCCCTAAAGCGTTGTCGGACCCTCACCTGGACCCTAAACCGGCCACGTCCCCTAACCCTAACCCTAGCCCGAACCCTAACCCTAACCCTTCCCCGAAGCCTGACCCTCACCCGTCCCCAAATCCTAACCCGTAGGCTCACACTGACCCGCGCCCTCACACGCACGCTCCCCCTAAAGCGTTGTCGGACGCTCACCTGGACCCTAAACCGTCCCCGTACCCTAACCCTAACCCTAGCCCGAACCCTAACCCTAACCCTTCCCCGAAGCCTGACCCTTACCCGTCCCCTAATCCTAAGCCGTACGCTAACACTTACCCACGCCCTCACACGCACGCTCCCCCTAAAGCGTTGTCGGACCCTCACCTGGACCCTAAACCTTCCCCGTCCCCTAACCCTAACCCTAGCCCGAACCCTAACCCTAACCCTTCCCCGAAGCCTGACGCTCACCGGTCCCCTAATCCTAACCCGTACGGTAACACTAACCCACCCTCACACGCACGCTCCCCCTAAAGCGTTGTCGGACCCTCACCTGGACCCTAAACCGTCCCCGTCCCCTAACCCTAACCCTAGCCCGAACCCTAACCCTAACCCTTCCCCGAAGCCTGACCCTCACCCGTCCCCTAATCCTAATCCGTAGGCTCACACTAACCCGCGCCCTCACACGCACGCTCCCCCTAAAGCTTTGTCGGACCCTCACCTGGAACCTAAACCGTCCCCGTCCCCTAACCCTAACCCTAGCCCGAACCCTAACCCTAACCCTTCCCCGAAGCCTGACCCTCACACGTCCACTAATCCTAACCCGTACGCTAACAGTAACCCGCGCCCTCACACGCACGCTCCCCCTAAAGCGTTGTCGGACCCTCACCTGGACCCTAAACCGTCCCCGTCCCCTAAACCTAACCCTAGCCCGAAGACTAACCCTAACACTTCCCCGAAGCCTGACCCTCACCCGTCCCCTAATCCTAACCCGTACGCTCACACTAACTCGCGTCCTCACACGCACGCTCCCCCTAAAGCGTTGTCGGACCCTCACCTGGACCCTAAACCGTCCCCGTCCCCTAACCCTAACCCTAGCCCGAACCCTAACCCTAACCCTTCCCCGAAGGCTGACCCTCACCCGTCCCCTAATCCTAACCCGTACGCTAACACTAACCCGCGCCCTCACACGCACGCTCCTCCTAAAGCGTTGTCGGACCCTCACCTGGACCCTAAACCGTCCCCGTCCCCTAACCCTAACCCTAGCCCGAACCCTAACCCTAACCCTTCCCCGAAGCCTGACCCTCACCCGTCTCCTAATCCTAACCCGTAGGCTCACACTAACCCGCGCCCTCACACGCACGCTCCCCCTAAAGCGTTGTCGGACCCTCACCTGGACCCTAAACCGTCCCCGTCCCCTAACCCTAACCCTAGCCCGAACCCTAACCCTAACACTTCCCCGAAGCCTGACCCTCACCCGTCCCCTAATCCTAAACCGTACGCTCACACTAACCCGTGGCCTCACACGCACGCTCCCCCTAAAGCGTTGTCGGACCCTCACCTGGACCCTAAACCGTCCCCGTCCCCTAACCCTATCCCTAGCCCGAACCCTAACCCTAACCCTTCCCCGAAGCCTGACCCTCACCCGTCCCCTAATCCTAAACCGTACGCTAACACTAACCCACGCCCTCACACGCACGCTCCCCCTAAAGCGTTGTCGGACCCTCACCTGGACCCTAAAACATCCCCGTCCCCTAACCCTAAGCCTAGCCCGAACCCTAACCCTAACCCTTGCCCGAAGCCTGACCCTCACCCGTCCCCTAATCCTAACCCGTACGCTCACACTAACTCACGCCCTCACACGCACGCTCCCCCTAAAGCGTTGTCAGACCCTCACCTGGACCCTAAACCGTCCCCGTCCCCTAACCCTAACCCTAGCCCGAACCCTAATCCTAACCCTTACCCGAAGCCTGACCCTCACCCGTCCCCTAATCCTAACCCGTAGGCTGACACTAACCCGAGCCCTCACACGCACGCTCCCCCTAAAGCGTTGTCGGACCCTCAATTGGACCCTAAGCCGTCCCCGTCCCCTAACCCTAACCCTATCCCGAAACATAACCCTAACACTTCCCCGAAGACTGACCCTCACCCGTCCCCTAATCCTAACCCGTAGGCTCACACTAACCCGCGCCCTCACACGCACGCTCCCCCTAAAGCGTTGTCGGACCCTCACCTGGACCCTAAACCGTCCCCGTCCCCTAACCCTAACCCTAGCCCGAACCCTAACCCTAACACTTCCCCGAAGCCTGACCCTCAACCGTTACCTAATCCTAACCCGTAGGCTCACACTAACCCGCGCCCTCACACGCACGACCCCCTAAAGCGTTGTCGGACCCTCACCTGGACCCTAAACGGTCCCCGTCCCCTAACCCTAATCCAATTCGAACCCTAACCCTAACCCTTCCCCGAAGCCTGACCCTCATCCGTCCCCTAATCCTAAGCCGTACACTACCACTAACCCGCGCCCTCACACGCACGCTCCCCCTAAAGCGTTGTCGGACCCTCACCTGGACCCTAAACCGTCCCCGTCCCCTAACCCTAACCCTAGCCCGAACCCTAACCCTAACCCTTCCCCGAAGCCTGACCCTCACCCGTCCCCTAATCCTAACCCGTAGGCTCACACTAACCCGCGGCCTCACACGCACGCTCCCCCTAAAGCGTTTTCGGACCCTCACCTCGACCCTAAACCGTCCCCGTCCCCTAACCCTAACCCTAGCCCGAACCCTAACCCTAACCCTTCCCCGAAGCCTGACGCTCACCCGTCCCCTAATCCTAACCAGTACGGTAACACTAACCCACGCCCTCACACGCACGCTCCCCCTAAAGCGTTGTCGGACCCTCACCTGGACCCTAAACCGTCCCCGTCCCCTAACCCTAACCCTAGCCCGAACCCTAACCCTAACCCTTGCCCGAAGCCTGACCCTCACCCGTCCCCTAATCCTAACCCGTACGCTCACACTAACTCACGCCCTCACACGCACGCTCCCCCTAAAGCGTTGTCAGACCCTCACCTGGACCCTAAACCGTCCCCGTCCCCTAACCCTAACCCTAGCCCGAACCCTAATCCTAACCCTTACCCGAAGCCTGACCCTCACCCGTCCCCTAATCCTAACCCGTAGGCTGACACTAACCCGAGCCCTCACACGCACGCTCCCCCTAAAGCGTTGTCGGACCCTCAATTGGACCCTAAGCCGTCCCCGTCCCCTAACCCTAACCCTATCCCGAAACATAACCCTAACACTTCCCCGAAGACTGACCCTCACCCGTCCCCTAATCCTAACCCGTAGGCTCACACTAACCCGCGCCCTCACACGCACGCTCCCCCTAAAGCGTTGTCGGACCCTCACCTGGACCCTAAACCGTCCCCGTCCCCTAACCCTAACCCTAGCCCGAACCCTAACCCTAACACTTCCCTGAAGCCTGACCCTCAACCGTTACCTAATCCTAACCCGTAGGCTCACACTAACCCGCGCCCTCACACGCACGACCCCCTAAAGCGTTGTCGGACCCTCACCTGGACCCTAAACGGTCCCCGTCCCCTAACCCTAATCCAATTCGAACCCTAACCCTAACCCTTCCCCGAAGCCTGACCCTCATCCGTCCCCTAATCCTAAGCCGTACACTACCACTAACCCGCGCCCTCACACGCACGCTCCCCCTAAAGCGTTGTCGGACCCTCACCTGGACCCTAAACCGTCCCCGTCCCCTAACCCTAACCCTAGCCCGAACCCTAACCCTAACCCTTCCCCGAAGCCTGACCCTCACCCGTCCCCTAATCCTAACCCGTAGGCTCACACTAACCCGCGGCCTCACACGCACGCTCCCCCTAAAGCGTTTTCGGACCCTCACCTCGACCCTAAACCGTCCCCGTCCCCTAACCCTAACCCTAGCCCGAACCCTAATCCTAACCCTTACCCGAAGCCTGACCCTCACCCGTCCCCTAATCCTAATCCGTAGGCTCACACTAACCCGCGGCCTCACACGCACGCTCCCCCTAAAGCATTGTCGGACCCTCACCTGGACCCTAAACCGTCCCCGTCCCCTAACCCTAACCCTAGCCCGAACCCTAACCCTAACACTTCCCCGAAGCCTGACCCTCACCCGTCCCCTAATCCTAACCCGTAGGCGCACACTAACCCGCGCCCTCACACGCACGCTCCCCCTAAAGTGTTGTCGGACCCTCACCTGGACCCTAAACCGTCCCCGTCCCCTAACCCTAACCCTAGCCCGAACCCTAACCCTAACCCTTCCCCGAAGCCTGACCCTCACCCGTCCCCTAATCCTAACCCGTACGCTAACACTAACCCGCGCCCTCACACGCACGCTCCCCCTAAAGCGTTGTCGGACCCTCACCTGGACCCTAAACCGTCCCCGTCCCCTAACCCTAACCCTAGCCCGAACCCTAACCCTAACCCTTCCCCGAAGCCTGACCCTCACCCGTCCACTAATCCTAACCCGTACGCTAACAGTAACCCGCGCCCTCACACGCACGCTCCCCCTAAAGCGTTGTCGGACCCTCACCTGGACCCTAAACCGTCCCCGTCCCCTAAACCTAACCCTAGCCCGAACACTAACCCTAACACTTCCCCGAAGCCTGACCCTCACCCGTCCCCTAATCCTAACCCGTACGCTCACACTAACTCGCGTCCTCACACGCACGCTCCCCCTAAAGCGTTGTCGGACCCTCACCTGGACCCTAAACCGTCCCCGTCCCCTAACCCTAACCCTAGCCCGAACCCTAACCCTAACCCTTCCCCGAAGCCTGACCCTCACCCGTCCCCTAATCCTAACCCGTAGGCTCACACTAACCCGCGCCCTCACATGCACGCTCCCACTAAGGCGTGGTCGGACCTTCACCTGGACCCTAAGCCGTCCCCGTCCCCTAATCCTAACCCTAGGCCGAACCCTAACCCTAACCCTTCCCCGAAGCCTAACCCTCACCCGTCCCCTAATCCTAACCCGTAGGCTCACACTAACCCGCGCCCTCACATGCACGATCCCCCTAAAGCGTTGTCGGACCCTCACCTGGACCCTAATCCGTCCCCGTCCCCTAACCCTAATCCTAGCCCGAACCCTAACCCTAACCCTTCCCCGAAGCCTGACCCTCATCCGTCCCCTAATCCTAAGCCGTACGCTAAAACTAACCCACGCCCTCACACGCACGCTCCCCCTAAAGCGTTGTCGGACCCTCACCTGGACCCTAAACCGTCCCCGTCCCCTAACCCTAACCCTAGCCCGAACCCTAACCCTAACACTTCCCCGAAGCCTGACCCTCACCCGTCCCCTAATCCTAACCCGTAGGCTCACACTAACCCGCGCCCTCACACGCACGCTTCCCCTAAAGCGTTGTCGGACCCTCACCTGGACCCTAAACCGTCCCCGTCCCCTAACCCTAACTCTAGCCCGAACCCTAACCCTAACCCTTGCCCGAAGCCTGACCCTCACCCGTCCCCTAATCCTAACCCGTACGCTCACACTAACTCACGCCCTCACACGCACGCTCCCCCTAAAGCGTTGTCAGACCCTCACCTGGACCCTAAACCGTCCCCATCCCCTAACCCTAACCCTAGCCCGAACCCTAACCCTAACCCTTCCCCGAAGCCTGACCCTCACCTGTCCCCTAATCCTAACCCGTAGGCTGACACTAACCAGCGCCCTCACACGCACGCTCCCCCTAAAGCGTTGTCGGACCCTCAATTGGACCCTAAGCCGTCCCCGTCCCCTAACCCTAACCCTATCCCGAAACATAACCCTAACACTTCCCCGAAGACTGACCCTCACCCGTCCCCTAATCCTAACCCGTAGGCTCACACTAACCCGCGCCCTCACACGCACGCTCCCCCTAAAGCGTTGTCGGACCCTCACCTGGACCCTAAACCGTCCCCGTCCCCTAACCCTAACCCTAGCCCGAACCCTAACCCTAACACTTCCCCGAAGCCTGACCCTCACCCGTTACCTAATCCTAACCCGTAGGCTCACACTAACCCGCGCCCTCACACGCACGACCCCCTAAAGCGTTGTTGGACCCTCACCTGGACCCTAAACCGTCCCCGTCCCCTAACCCTAATCCAATTCGAACCCTAACCCTAACCCTTCCCCGAAGCCTGACCCTCATCCGTCCCCTAATCCTAAGCCGTACACTACCACTAACCCGCGCCCTCACACGCACGCTCCCCCTAAAGCGTTGTCGGACCCTCACCTGGACCCTAAACCGTCCCCGTCCCCTAACCCTAACCCTAGCCCGAACCCTAACCCTAACCCTTCCCCGAAGCCTGACCCTCACCCGTCCCCTAATCCTAACCCGTACGCTAACACTAACCCGCGCCCTCACACGCACGCTCCCCCTAAAGCGTTGTCGGACCCTCACCTGGACCCTAAACCGTCCCCGTCCCCTAACCCTAACCCTAGCCCGAACCCTAACCCTAACCCTTCCCCGAAGCCTGACCCTCACCCGTCCCCTAATCCTAACCCGTAGGCTCACACTAACCCGCGCCCTCACACGCACGCTCCCCCTAAAGCGTTGTCGGACCCTCACCTGGACCCTAAACCGGCCACGTCCCCTAACCCTAACCCTAGCCCGAACCCTAACCCTAACCCTTCCCCGAAGCCTGACCCTCACCAGTCCCCTAATCCTAAGCCGTACGCTAACACTTACCCACGCCCTCACACGCACGCTCCCCCTAAAGCGTTGTCGGACCCTCACCTGGACCCTAAACCTTCCCCGTCCCCTAACCCTAACCCTAGCCCGAACCCTAACCCTAACCCTTCCCCGAAGCCTGACCCTCACCCGTCCCCTAATCCTAACCTGTAGGCTCACACTAACCCGCGCCCTCACACGCACGCTCCCCCTAAAGCGTTGTCGGACCCTCACCTGGACCCTAAACCGTCCCCGTCCCCTAAACCTAACCCTAGCCCGAACACTAACCCTAACCCTTCCCCGAAGCCTGACCCTCACCCGTCCCCTAATCCTAACCCGTACGCTCACACTAACTCGCGTCCTCACACGCACGCTCCCCCTAAAGCGTTTTCGGACCTTCAGCTCGACCCTAAACCGTCCCCGTCCCCTAACCCTAACCCTAGCCCGAACCCTAATCCTAACCCTTCCCCGAAGCCTGACCCTCACCCGTCCCCTAATCCTAATCCGTAGGCTCACAATAACCCACGGCCTCACACGCACGCTCCCCCTAAAGCGTTGTCGGACCCTCACCTGGACCCTAAACCGTCCCCGTCCCCTAACCCTAATCCTAGCCCGAACCCTAACCTTAAACCTTCCCCGAAGCCTGACACTCACCCGTCCCCTAATCCTAACCCGTAGGGGCACACTAACCCGAGCCCTCACACGCACGCTCCCCCTAAAGCGTTGTCGGACCCTCACCTGGACCCTAAACCGTCCCCGTCCCCTAATCCTAACCCTAGCCCGAACCCTAACCCTAACCCTTTCCCGAAGCCTGACCCTCACCCGTCCCCTAATCCTAACCCGTACGCTAACACTAACCCGCGCCCTCACACGCACGCTCCCCCTAAAGCGTTGTCGGACCCTCACCTGGACCCTAAACCGTCCCCGTCCCCTAACCCTAACCCGAACCCTAACCCTAACCCTTCCCCGAAGCCTGACCCTCACCCGTCCCCTAATCCTAACCCGTAGGCTCACACTAACCCACGCCCTCACACGCACGCTCCCCCTAAAGCGTTGTCGGACCCTCACCTGGACCCTAAACCGTCCCCGTCCCCTAACCCTAACCCTAGCCCGAACCCTAACCCTAACACTTCCCCGAAGCCTGACCCTCACCCGTCCCCTAATCCTAACCCGTAGGCTCACACTAACCCGCGCCCTCACACGCACGCTTCCCCTAAAGCGTTGTCGGACCCTCACCTGGACCCTAAACCGTCCCCGTCCCCTAACCCTAACCCTAGCCCGAACCCTAACCCTAACCCTTGCCCGAAGCCTGACCCTCACCCGTCCCCTAATCCTAACCCGTACGCTCACACTAACTCGCGCCCTCACACGCACGCTCCCCCTAAAGCGTTGTCAGACCCTCACCTGGACCCTAAACCGTCCCCATCCCCTAACCCTAACCCTAGCCCGAACCCTAACCCTAACCCTTCCCCGAAGCCTGACCCTCACCTGTCCCCTA
Organism: Lagenorhynchus albirostris; assembly: GCF_949774975.1. Classification (NCBI taxonomy): domain Eukaryota; kingdom Metazoa; phylum Chordata; class Mammalia; order Artiodactyla; family Delphinidae; genus Lagenorhynchus; species Lagenorhynchus albirostris. The sequence continues at coordinate 423,204 of NW_026783529.1, forward strand.
ATCCTAACCCGTAGGCTGACACTAACCAGCGCCCTCACACGCACGCTCCCCCTAAAGCGTTGTCGGACCCTCAATTGGACCCTAAGCCGTCCCCGTCCCCTAACCCTAACCCTATCCCGAAACATAACCCTAACACTTCCCCGAAGACTGACCCTCACCCGTCCCCTAATCCTAACCCGTAGGCTCACACTAACCCGCGCCCTCACACGCACGCTCCCCCTAAAGCGTTGTCGGACCCTCACCTGGACCCTAAACCGTCCCCGTCCCCTAACCCTAACCCTAGCCCGAACCCTAACCCTAACACTTCCCCGAAGCCTGACCCTCACCCGTTACCTAATCCTAACCCGTAGGCTCACACTAACCCGCGCCCTCACACGCACGACCCCCTAAAGCGTTGTCGGACCCTCACCTGGACCCTAAACCGTCCCCGTCCCCTAACCCTAATCCAATTCGAACCCTAACCCTAACCCTTCCCCGAAGCCTGACCCTCATCCGTCCCCTAATCCTAAGCCGTACACTACCACTAACCCGCGCCCTCACACGCACGCTCCCCCTAAAGCGTTGTCGGACCCTCACCTGGACCCTAAACCGTCCCCGTCCCCTAACCCTAACCCTAGCCCGAACCCTAACCCTAACCCTTCCCCGAAGCCTGACCCTCACCCGTCCCCTAATCCTAACCCGTACGCTAACACTAACCCGCGCCCTCACACGCACGCTCCCCCTAAAGCGTTGTCGGACCCTCACCTGGACCCTAAACCGTCCCCGTCCCCTAACCCTAACCCTAGCCCGAACCCTAACCCTAACCCTTCCCCGAAGCCTGACCCTCACCCGTCCCCTAATCCTAACCCGTAGGCTCACACTAACCCGCGCCCTCACACGCACGCTCCCCCTAAAGCGTTGTCGGACCCTCACCTGGACCCTAAACCGGCCACGTCCCCTAAACCTAACCCTAGCCCGAACCCTAACCCTAACCCTTCCCCGAAGCCTGACCCTCACCCGTCCCATAATCCTAATCCGTAGGCTCACACTAACCCGCGCCCTCACACGCACGCTCCCCCTAAAGCGTTGTCGGACCCTCACCTGGACCCTAAACCTTCCCCGTACCCTAACCCTAACCCTAGCCCGAACCCTAACCCTAACCCTTCCCCGAAGCCTGACCCTCACCAGTCCCCTAATCCTAAGCCGTACGCTAACACTTACCCACGCCCTCACACGCACGCTCCCCCTAAAGCGTTGTCGGACCCTCACCTGAACCCTAAACCTTCCCCGTCCCCTAACCCTAACCCTAGCCCGAACCCTAATCCTAACCCTTCCCCGAAGCCTGACGCTCACCGGTCCCCTAATCCTAACCCGTACGGTAACACTAACCCACGCCCTCACACGCACGCTCCCCCTAAAGCGTTGTCGGACCCTCACCTGGACCCTAAACTGTCCCCGTCCCCTAACCCTAACCCTAGCCCGAACCCTAACCCTAACCCTTCCCCGAAGCCTGACCCTCACCCGTCCCCTAATCCTAATCCGTAGGCTCACACTAACCCACGCCCTCACACGCACGCTCCCCCTAAAGCGTTGTCGGACCCTCACCTGGACCCTAAACCGTCCTCGTCCCCTAACCCTAACCCTAGCCCGAACCCTAACCCTAACCCTTCCCCGAAGCCTGACCCTCACCCGTCCCCTAATCCTAACCCGTAGGCTCACACTAACCCGCGCCCTCACACGCACGCTCCCCCTAAAGCGTTGTCGGACCCTCACCTGGACCCTAAACCGTCCCCGTCCCCTAAACCTAACCCTAGCCCGAACACTAACCCTAACACTTCCCCGAAGCCTGACCCTCACCCGTCCCCTAATCTTAACCCGTACGCTCACACTAACTCGCGTCCTCACACGCACGCTCCCCCTAAAGCGTTGTCGGACCCTCACCTGGACCCTAAACCGTCCCCGTCCCCTAACCCTAACCCTAGCCCGAACCCTAACCCTAACCCTTCCCCGAAGCCTGACCCTCACCCGTCCCCTAATCCTAACCCGTAGGCTCACACTAACCCACGCCCTCACACGCACGATCCCCCTAAAGCGTTGTCGGACCCTCACCTGGACCCTAAACCGTCCCCGTCCCCTAACCCTAATCCTAGCCCGAACCCTAACCCTAACCCTTCCCCGAAGCCTGACCCTCATCCGTCCCCTAATCCTAAGCCGTACGCTAACACTAACCCGCGCCCTCACACGCACAATCCCCCTAAAGCGTTGTCGGACCATCACCTGGACCCTAAACCGTCCCCGTCCCCTAACCCTAACCCTAGCCCGAACCCTAACCCTAACCCTTCCCCGAAGCCTGACCCTCACCCGTCCCCTAATACTAACCCGTAGGCTCACACTAACCCGCGGCCTCACACGAACGCTCCCCCTAAAGCGTTTTCGGACCTTCACCTCGACCCTAAACCGTCCCCGTCCCCTAACCCTAACCCTAGCCCGAACCCTAATCCTAACCCTTCCCCGAAGCCTGACCCTCACCCGTCCCCTAATCCTAACCCGTAGGCTCACAATAACCCGCGGCCTCACACGCACGCTCCCCCTAAAGCGTTGTCGGACCCTCACCTGGACCCTAAACCGTCCCCGTCCCCTAACCCTAACCCTAGCCCGAACCCTAACCTTAAACCTTCCCCGAAGCCTGACACTCACCCGTCCCCTAATCCTAACCCGTAGGGGCACACTAAACCGCGCCCTCACACGCACGCTCCCCCTAAAGCGTTGTCGGACCCTCACCTGGACCCTAAACCGTCCCCGTCCCCTAATCCTAACCCTAGCCCGAACCCTAACCCTAACCCTTTCCCGAAGCCTGACCCTCACCCGTCCCCTAATCCTAACCCGTACGCTAACACTAACCCACGCCCTCACATGCACGCTCCCCCTAAAGCGTTGTCGGACCCTCACCTGGACCCTAAACCGTCCCCGTCCCCTAACCCTAACCCGAACCCTAACCCTAACCTTTCCCCGAAGCCTGACCCTCACCCGTCCCCTAATCCTAACCCGTAGGCTCACACTAACCCGCGCCCTCACATGCACGCTCCCCCTAAAGCGTTGTCGGACCCTCACCTGGACCCTAAACCGTCCCCGTCCCCTAACCCTAACCCTAGCCCGAACCCTAACCCTAACCCTTCCCCGAAGCCTGACCCTCACCCGTCCCCTAATCCTAACCCGTAGGCTCACACTAACCCGCGCCCTCACACGCACGCTCCCCCTAAAGCGTTGTCGGACCCTCACCTGGACCCTAAACCGTCCCCGTCCCCTAACCCTAACCCTAGCCCGAACCCTAACCCTAACCCTTCCCCGAAGCCTGACCCTCACCCGTCCCATAATCCTAATCCGTAGGCTCACACTAATCCGCGCCCTCACACGCACGATCCCCCTAAAGCGTTGTCGGACCCTCACCTGGACCCTAAACCGGCCACGTCCCCTAACCCTAACCCTAGCCCGAACCCTAACCCTAACCCTTCCCCGAAGCCTGACCCTCACCCGTCCCCAAATCCTAACCCGTAGGCTCACACTAATCCGCGCCCTCACACGCACGCTCCCCCTAAAGCGTTGTTGGACCCTCACCTGGACCCTAAACCGTCCCCGTCCCCTAACCCTAACCCTAGCCCGAACCATAACCCTAACCCTTCCCCGAAGCCTGACCCTCACCCGTCCCCTAATCCTAACCCGTACGCTGACACTAACCCGCGCCCTCACACGCACGCTCCCCCTAAAACGTTGTCGGACCCTCACCTGGACCCTAAACCGTCCCCGTCCCCTAACCCTAACCCTAGCCCGAACCCTAACCCTAACCCTTCCCGAAGCCTGACCCTCACCTGTCCCCTAATCCTAACCCGTTGGCTCACACTAACCCGCGCCCTCACACGCACGCTCCCCCTAAAGCGTTGTCGGACCTTCACCTGGACCCTAAGCCGTCCCCGTCCCCTAACCCTAACCCTAGCCCGAACCCTAACCCTAACCCTTCCCCGAAGCCTGACCCTCACCCGTCCCCTAATCCTAACCCGTACGCTAACACTAACCCACGCCCTCACACGCACGCTCCCCCTAAAGCGTTGTCGGACCCTCACCTGGACCCTAAACCGTCCCCATCCCCTAACCCTAACCCTAGCCCGAACCCTAACCCTAACCCTTCCCCGAAGCCTGACCCTCACCCGTCCCCTAATCCTAATCCGTAGGCTCACACTAAACCGCGCCCTCACACGCACGCTCCCCCTAAAGCGTTGTCGGACCCTCAATTGGACCCTAAGCCGTCCCCGTCCCCTAACACTAACCCTAGCCCGAAACATAACCCTAACACTTCCCCGAAGACTGACCCTCACCCGTCCCCTAATCCTAACCCGTACGCTCACACTAACTCGCGTCCTCACACGCACGCTCCCCCTAAAGCTTTGTCGGACCCTCACCTGGACCCTAAACCGTCCCCGTCCCCTAACCCTAACCCTAGCCCGAACCCTAACCCTAACCCTTCCCCGAAGCCTGACCATCACCCGTCCCCTAATCCTAACCCGTAGGCTCACACTAACCCGCGCCCTCACATGCACGCTCCCACTAATGCGTTGTCGGACCTTCACCTGGACCCTAAGCCGTCCCCGTCCCCTAATCCTAACCCTAGCCCGAACACTAACCCTAACCCTTCCCCGAAGCCTAACCCTCACCCGTCCCCTAATCCTAACCCGTAGGCTCACACTAACCCGCCCCCTCACACGCACGATCCCCCTAAAGCGTTGTCGGACCCTCACCTGGACCCTAAACCGTCCCCGTCCCCTAACGCTAATCCTAGCCCGAACCCTAACCCTAACCCTTCCCCGAAGCCTGACCCTCATCCGTCCCCTAATCCTAAGCCGTACGCTAACACTAACCCGCGCCCTCACACGCACAATCCCCCTAAAGCGTTGTCGGACCCTCACCTGGACCCTAAACCGTCCCCGTCCCCTAACCCTAACCCTAGCCCGAACCCTAACCCTAACCCTTCCCCGAAGCCTGACCCTCACCCGTCCCCTAATCCTAACCCGTAGGCTCACACTAACCCGCGCCCTCACACGCACGCTCCCCCTAAAGCGTTGTCGGACCCTCACCTGGACCCTAAACCGTCCCCGTCCCCTAACCCTAACCCTAGCCCGAACCCTAACCCTAACCCTTCCCCGAAGCCTGACCCTCACCCGTCCCATAATCCTAATCCGTAGGCTCACACTAATCCGCGCCCTCACACGCACGATCCCCCTAAAGCGTTGTCGGACCCTCACCTGGACCCTAAACCGGCCACGTCCCCTAACCCTAACCCTAGCCCGAACCCTAACCCTAACCCTTCCCCGAAGCCTGACCCTCACCCGTCCCCAAATCCTAACCCGTAGGCTCACACTAATCCGCGCCCTCACACGCACGCTCCCCCTAAAGCGTTGTTGGACCCTCACCTGGACCCTAAACCGTCCCCGTCCCCTAACCCTAACCCTAGCCCGAACCATAACCCTAACCCTTCCCCGAAGCCTGACCCTCACCCGTCCCCTAATCCTAACCCGTACGCTGACACTAACCCGCGCCCTCACACGCACGCTCCCCCTAAAACGTTGTCGGACCCTCACCTGGACCCTAAACCGTCCCCGTCCCCTAACCCTAACCCTAGCACGAACCCTAACCCTAACCCTTCCCGAAGCCTGACCCTCACCTGTCCCCTAATCCTAACCCGTTGGCTCACACTAACCCGCGCCCTCACACGCACGCTCCCCCTAAAGCGTTGTCGGACCTTCACCTGGACCCTAAGCCGTCCCCGTCCCCTAACCCTAACCCTAGCCCGAACCCTAACCCTAACCCTTCCCCGAAGCCTGACCCTCACCCGTCCCCTAATCCTAACCCGTACGCTAACACTAACCCACGCCCTCACACGCACGCTCCCCCTAAAGCGTTGTCGGACCCTCACCTGGACCCTAAACCGTCCCCATCCCCTAACCCTAACCCTAGCCCGAACCCTAACCCTAACCCTTCCCCGAAGCCTGACCCTCACCCGTCCCCTAATCCTAATCCGTAGGCTCACACTAAACCGCGCCCTCACACGCACGCTCCCCCTAAAGCGTTGTCGGACCCTCAATTGGACCCTAAGCCGTCCCCGTCCCCTAACACTAACCCTAGCCCGAAACATAACCCTAACACTTCCCCGAAGACTGACCCTCACCCGTCCCCTAATCCTAACCCGTACGCTCACACTAACTCGCGTCCTCACACGCACGCTCCCCCTAAAGCTTTGTCGGACCCTCACCTGGACCCTAAACCGTCCCCGTCCCCTAACCCTAACCCTAGCCCGAACCCTAACCCTAACCCTTCCCCGAAGCCTGACCATCACCCGTCCCCTAATCCTAACCCGTAGGCTCACACTAACCCGCGCCCTCACATGCACGCTCCCACTAATGCGTTGTCGGACCTTCACCTGGACCCTAAGCCGTCCCCGTCCCCTAATCCTAACCCTAGCCCGAACACTAACCCTAACCCTTCCCCGAAGCCTAACCCTCACCCGTCCCCTAATCCTAACCCGTAGGCTCACACTAACCCGCCCCCTCACACGCACGATCCCCCTAAAGCGTTGTCGGACCCTCACCTGGACCCTAAACCGTCCCCGTCCCCTAACGCTAATCCTAGCCCGAACCCTAACCCTAACCCTTCCCCGAAGCCTGACCCTCATCCGTCCCCTAATCCTAAGCCGTACGCTAACACTAACCCGCGCCCTCACACGCACAATCCCCCTAAAGCGTTGTCGGACCCTCACCTGGACCCTAAACCGTCCCCGTCCCCTAACCCTAACCCTAGCCCGAACCCTAACCCTAACCCTTCCCCGAAGCCTGACCCTCACCCGTCCCCTAATACTAACCCGTAGGCTCACACTAACCCGCGGCCTCACACGAACCCTCCCCCTAAAGCGTTTTCGGACCTTCACATCGACCCTAAACCGTCCCCGTCCCCGAACCCTAACCCTAGCCCGAACCCTAATCCTAACCCTTCCCCGAATCCTGAACCTCACCCGTCCCCTAATCCTAATCCGTAGGCTCACAATAACCCGCGGCCTCACACGCACGCTCCCCCTAAAGCGTTGTCGGACCCTCACCTGGATGCTAAACCGTCCCCGTCCCCTAACCCTAACCCTAGCCCGAACCCTAACCCTAAACCTTCCCCGAAGCCTGACCCTCACCCGTCCCCTAATCCTAACCCGTAGGGGCACACTAACCCGCGCCCTCACACGCACGCTCCCCCTAAAGCGTTGTCGGACCCTCACCTGGACCCTAAACCGTCCCCGTTCCCTAATCCTAACCCTAGCCCGAACCCTAACCCTAACCCTTTCCCGAAGCCTGACCCTCACCCGTCCCCTAATCCTAACCCGTACGCTAACACTAACCCGCGCCCTCACACGCACGCTCTCCCTAAAGCGTTGTCGGACCCTCACCTGGACCCTAAACCGTCCCCGTCCCCTAACCCTAACACGAACCCTAACCCTAACCCTTCCCCGAAGCCTGACCCTCACCCGTCCCCTAATCCTAACCCGTAGGCTCACACTAACCCGCGCCCTCACATGCACGCTCCCACTAATGCGTTGTCGGACCTTCACCTGGACCCTAAGCCGTCCCCGTCCCCTAATCCTAACCCTAGCCCGAACACTAACCCTAACCCTTCCCCGAAGCCTAACCCTCACCCGTCCCCTAATCCTAACCCGTAGGCTCACACTAACCCGCCCCCTCACACGCACGATCCCCCTAAAGCGTTGTCGGACCCTCACCTGGACCCTAAACCGTCCCCGTCCCCTAACGCTAATCCTAGCCCGAACCCTAACCCTAACCCTTCCCCGAAGCCTGACCCTCATCCGTCCCCTAATCCTAAGCCGTACGCTAACACTAACCCGCGCCCTCACACGCACAATCCCCCTAAAGCGTTGTCGGACCCTCACCTGGACCCTAAACCGTCCCCGTCCCCTAACCCTAACCCTAGCCCGAACCCTAACCCTAACCCTTCCCCGAAGCCTGACCCTCACCCGTCCCCCAATACTAACCCGTAGGCTCACACTAACCCGCGGCCTCACACGAACCCTCCCCCTAAAGCGTTTTTGGACCTTCACATCGACCCTAAACCGTCCCCGTCCCCGAACCCTAACCCTAGCCCGAACCCTAATCCTAACCCTTCCCCGAATCCTGACCCTCACCCGTCCCCTAATCCTAATCCGTAGGCTCACAATAACCCGCGGCCTCACACGCACGCTCCCCCTAAAGCGTTGTCGGACCCTCACCTGGATGCTAAACCGTCCCCGTCCCCTAACCCTAACCCTAGCCCGAACCCTAACCCTAAACCTTCCCCGAAGCCTGACCCTCACCCGTCCCCTAATCCTAACCCGTAGGGGCACACTAACCCGCGCCCTCACACGCACGCTCCCCCTAAAGCGTTGTCGGACCCTCACCTGGACCCTAAACCGTCCCCGTTCCCTAATCCTAACCCTAGCCCGAACCCTAACCCTAACCCTTTCCCGAAGCCTGACCCTCACCCGTCCCCTAATCCTAACCCGTACGCTAACACTAACCCGCGCCCTCACACGCACGCTCCCCCTAAAGCGTTGTCGGACCCTCACCTGGACCCTAAACCGTCCCCGTCCCCTAACCCTAACCCGAACCCTAACCCTAACCCTTCCCCGAAGCCTGACCCTCACCCGTCCCCTAATCCTAACCCGTAGGCTCACACTAACCCGCGCCCTCACACGCACGCTCCCCCTAAAGCGTTGTCGGACCCTCACCTGGACCCTAAACCGTCCCCGTCCCCTAACCCTAACCCTAGCCCGAACCCTAACCCTAACCCTTCCCCGAAGCCTGACCCTCACCCGTCCCCTAATCCTAACCCGTAGGCTCACACTAACCCGCGCCCTCACACGCACGCTCCCCCTAAAGTGTTGTCGGACCCTCACCTGGACCCTAAACCGTCCCCGTCCCCTAACCCTAACCCTAGCCCGAACCCTAACCCTAACCCTTCAACGAAGCCTGACACTCACCCGTCCCCTAATCCTAACCCGTAGGCTCACACTAACCCGCGCCCTCACACGCACGCTCCCCCTAAAGCGTTGTCGGACCCTCACCTGGACCCTAAACCGTCCCCGTCCCCTAAACCTAACCCTAGCCCGAACACTAACCCTAACACTTCCCCGAAGCCTGACCCTCACCCGTCCCCTAATCCTAAGCCGTACGCTAACACTAACCCGCGCCCTCACACGCACGCTCCCCCTAAAGCGTTGTCGGACCCTCACCTGGACCGTAAACCGTCCCCGTCCCCTAAACCTAACGCTAGCCCGAACACTAACCCTAACCCTTCCCCGAAGCCTGACCCTCACCTGTCCCCTAATCCTAACCCGTAGGCTCACACTAACCCGCGCCCTCAAACGCACGCTCCCCCTAAGGCGTTGTCGGACCTTCACCTGGACCCTAAGCCGTCCCCGTTCCCTAACCCTAACCCTAGCCCGAACCCTAACCCTAACCCTTCCCCGAAGCCTAACCATCACCCGTCCCCTAATCCTAAGCTGTACGCTAACACTAACCCGCGCCCTCACACGCACGCTCCCCCTAAAGCGTTGTCGGACCCTCACCTGGACCCTAAACCGTCCCCGTCCCCTAACCCTAACCCTAGCCCGAACCCTAACCCTAACCCTTCAACGAAGCCTGACCCTCACCCGTCCCCTAATCCTAATCCGTAGGCTCACACTAATCCGCGCCCTCACACGCACGCTCCCCCTAAAGCGTTGTCGGACCCTCACCTGGACCCTAAACCGGCCACGTCCCCTAACCCTAACCCTAGCCCGAACCCTAACCCTAACCCTTCCCCGAAGCCTGACCCTCACCCGTCCCCAAATCCTAACCCGTAGGCTCACACTAATCCGCGCCCTCACACGCACGCTCCCCCTAAAGCGTTGTTGGACCCTCACCTGGACCCTAAACCGTCTCCGTCCCCTAACCCTAACCCTAGCCCGAACCATAACCCTAACCCTTCCCCGAAGCCTGACCCTCACCCGTCCCCTAATCCTAACCCGTACGCTGACACTAACCGGCGCCCTCACACGCACGCTCCCCCTAAAGCGTTGTCGGACCCTCACCTGGACCCTAAACCGTCCCCGTCCCCTAACCCTAACCCTAGCCCGAACCCTAACCCTAACCCTTCCCGAAGCCTGACCCTCACCTGTCCCCTAATCCTAACCCGTTGGCTCACACTAACCCGCGCCCTCACACGCACGCTCCCCCTAAAGCGTTGTCGGACCTGCACCTGGACCCTAAGCCGTCCCCGTCCCCTAACCCTAACCCTAGCCCGAAACCTAACCCTAACACTTCCCCGAAGCCTGATCCTCACCCGTCCCCTAATCCTAACCCTTGGGCGCACACTAACCCACGCCCTCACACGCACCCTCCCCCTAAAGCGTTGTCGGACCCTCACCTGGACCCTAAACCGTCCCCGTCCCCTAACCCTAACCCTAGCCCGAACCCTAACCCTAACCCTTCCCTAAGCCTGACCCTCACCCGTCCCCTAATCCTAACCCGTACGCTAACACTAACCCACGCCCTCACATGCACGCTTCCCCTAAAGCGTTGTCGGACCCTCACCTGGACCCTAAACCGTCCCCGTCCCCTAACCCTAACCCTAGCCCGAACCCTAACCCTAACCCTTCCCCGAAGCCTGACCCTCACCCGTCCCCTAATCCTAACCCGTACGCTCACACTAACTCGCGCCCTCACACGCACGCTCCCCCTAAAGCGTTGTCGGACCCTCACCTGGACCCTAAACCGTCCCCGTCCCCTAACCCTAACCCTAGCCCGAACCCTAACCCTAACTCTTCCCCGAAGCCTGACCCTCACCTGTCCCCTAATCCTAACCCGTAGGCTCACACTAACCCGCGCCCTCACACGCACGCTTCCCCTAAAGCGTTGTCGGACCCTCACCTGGACCCTAAACCGTCCCCGTCCCCTAACCCTAACCCTAGCCCGAACCCTAACCCTAACCCTTCCCCGAAGCCTGACCCTCACCCGTCCCCTAATCCTAACCCGTACGCTAACACTAACCCGCGCCCGCACACGCACGCTCCCCCTAAAGCGTTGTCGGACCCTCACCTGGACCCTAAACCGTCCCCGTCCCCTAACCCTAACCCTAGCCCGAACCCTAACCCTAACACTTCCCCGAAGCCTGACCCTCACCCGTCCACTAATCCTAACCTGTACGCTAACAGTAACCCGCGCCCTCACATGCACTCTCCCCCTAAAGCGTTGTCGGACCCTCACCTGGAACCTAAACCGTCCCCGTCCCCTAAACCTAACCCTATCCCGACAACTAACCCTAACACTTCCCCGAAGCCTGACCCTCACCCGTCCCCTAATCCTAACCCGTAGGCTCACACTAAGTTGCGCCCTCACACGCACGCTCCCCCTAAAGCGTTGTCGGACCCTCACCTGGACCCTAAACCGTCCCCATCCCCTAACCCTAACCCTAGCCAGAACCCTAACCCTAACACTTCTCCGAACCCTGACCCTCACCCGTCCCCTAATCCTAAACCGTACGCTCACACTAACACGCGCCCTCACACGCACGCTCCCCCTAAAGCGTTGTCGGACCCTCTCCTGGACCCTAAACCGTCCCCGTTCCCTAACCCTAACCCTAGCCCGAACCCTAACCCTAACACTTCCCCGAAGCCTGACCCTCACCCGTCCCCTTATCCTAACCCGTAGGCTAACACTAACCCGCGCCCTCACACGCACACTCCCCCTAAAGCGTTGTCGGACCCTCACTTGGATCCTAAACCGTCCCCGTCCCCTAACCCTAACCCTAACCCGAACCCTAACCCTAACCCTTCCCCGAAGCCTGACACTCACCCGTCCCCAATCCTAACCCGTACGCTCACACTAACCCGCGCCCTCACACGCACGCTCCCCCTAAAGCGTTGTCGGACCCTCACCTGGACCCTAAACCGTCCCCGTCCCCTAACCCTAACCCTAGCCCGAACCCTAACCCTAACCCTTCCCCGAAGCCTGACCCTCACCCGTCCCCTAATCCTAACCCGTACGCTAACACTAACCCGCGCCCTCACACGCACGCTCCCCCTAAAGCGTTGTCGGACCCTCACCTGGACCCTAAACCGTCCCCGTCTCCTAACCCTAACCCTAGCCCGAACCCTAACCCTAACCCTTCCCCGAAGCCTGACCCTTACCCGTCCCCTAATCCTAACGCGTACGCTAACACTAACCTGCGCCCTCCCACGCACGCTCCCCATAAAGCGTTGTCGGACCCTCACCTGGACCCTAAACCGTCCCCGTCCCCTAACCCTAACCCTAGCCCGAACCCTAACCCTAACCCTTCCCCGAAGCCTGACCCTCACCCGTCCCCTAATCCTAACCCGTACGCTAACACTAACCCGCGCCCTCACACGCACGCTCCCCCTAAAGCGTTGTCGGACCCTCACCTGGACCCTAAACCGTCCCCGTCCCCTAACCCTAACCCTAGCCCGAACCCTAACCCTAACCGTTCCCCGAAGCCTGACCCTCACCCGTCCCCTAATCCTAACCCGTACGCTAACACTAACCCGCGCCCTCACACTCACGCTCCCCCTAAAGCATTGTCAGACCCTCACCTGGACCCTAAACCGTCCCCGTCCCCTAACCCTAACCCTAGCCCGAACCATAACCCTAACCCTTCCCCGCAGCCTGACCCTCAGCCGTCCCCTAATCCTAACCCGTAGGCTCACACTATCCCGCGCCCTCACACGCAGTCTCCCCTTAAAGCGTTGTCGGACCCTCACCTGGACCCTAAACCGTCCCCGTCCCCTAACCCTAACCCTACCCCGAACCATAACCCTAACCCTTCCCCGCAGCCTGACCCTCACCCGTCCCCTAATCCTAACCCGTACGCTAACACTAACCTGCGACCTGACACTTACACTCCCCTTAAAGCATTGTCGTACCCTCACCTGGACCCTAAACCTTCCCCGTCCGCTAACCCTAACCCTAGCCCGAACCCTAACCCTAACACTTCCCCGAAGTCTGACCCTCACCCATCTCCTAATCCTAAACCGTACGCTAACTCTAACAAGCGCCCTGACACGTATGCTCCCCCTAAAGTGTTGTCGTACACTCACCTTGACCCTAAACCGTCCCCATCCCCTATCCCTAACCCTAGCCCGAACCCTAACCCTAACCGTTCCCCGAAGCCTGACCCTCTCCCGTCCCCTAATCCTAACCCGTACGCAGACACTAACCCGCGCCCTCACACGTACGCTCCCCGTAAACCGTTGTCGCCCCTCACCTGAACACTAAACCGTCCCCGTCCCCTAACCCTAACCCTAGCCTGAACCCTAACACTAACCCTTCCCCGAAGCCTGACCCTCACACGTCCCGTAATCCTAACCCGTACGCTAACACTAACCCGCGCCCTCACATGTACGCTCCCCCTAAAGCGTTGTTGTACCCTCACCTGGACCCTAAACCGTCCCCGTCCCCTAACCCTAACCGTAGCCTGAACCCTAACCCTAACACTTCCCCGAAGCCTGACCCTCACCCGTCCCCTAATCCTAACCCGAACACTAACACTAACCCGTGCCCTCACACGTACACTACCCGTAAATCGTTGTCGTACCCTCACCTGGACCCTAAACCATCCCCGTCCCCTAATCGTAACCCTTCCCAGTAGCCTGACCCTCACCAGTCCCCTAATCCTAACCCGTACGCTAACACTAACCCGTGCCCTCACACCTACGCTCACCCTAAACCATTGTCAAGCCCTCACCTGGACCCTAAACCTTCCCCGTCCCCTAACCCTAACCCTAGCCCGAACCCTAACCCTCACCCTTCCCCGAAGCCTTACCCTCACCCGTCCCCTAATCCTAACCCGTATGCTAACACTAACCCGTGCCCTCACATGTACGCTCACCCTAAACCGTTGTCGTACCCTAACCTGTCCCCTAAACCGTCCCCGTCCCCTAACCCTAACCCTAACCCGAAGCCTTACCCTAACCCGTCCCCTAATCCTAACCCGTACGCTAACACTAACCCGTGCCCTCACACGTACACTCACCCTAAACCATTGTCGTACCCTCACCTGTCCCCTAAACTGTCCCGATCCCCTAATCCTAACCTTAACCCTAACCCTAACCCTTACCCGATGCCTTACCCTAACCCGTCCCCTAATCCTAACCCGTACGCCAACACTAACCCGTGCCCTCACACTTACGTCACCCTAAACCTTTGTCATACCCTAACCTGTCCCCTAAACCGTCCCCATCCCCTAACCCTAACCCTATCCCTTACCTGAAGCCTTACCCTAACCCGTCCTCTAATCCTAACCCGTATGCTAAGATTAACCCGTGCCCTCACACGTACGCTCACCCTAAACCGTTGTCGTACCCTAACCTGTTCCCTAAACCGTCCCCGTCCCTTAACCCTAACCCTAACCCTAACCCTTACCCGAAGCCTTACGCTAACCCGTCAACTAATCCTGGCCCGTACGCTAACACTAACCCATACCCTAACACGTACGCTCATCCTAAACCATTTTCGCACCCTAACCTGTACCCTAAACTGTCCCTCTCCCCTAACCCTAACCCTAACCCTTACCTGAAGCCTTACCCTAACCCGTCCCCTAATCCTAACCTGTACGCTAACACTAAACCTTACCCTTACATGTACGCTATCCCTAAACGGTTGTCCTACCCTTACCTGTACCCTAAACCGTCCCCGTTCCCTAACCGTAACCCTAACCCAAAGCATTACCCTAACACTTACCCTAATCCTAAACGGTACACTAACACTTACCTGTACCCTAACACTTTCGCTCACCCTAAACCATACCCGTTCCCTAAGCCTAACCTTAACCCTAATCCTAAACCCACTTATAGCACTATAGCTCAGGAAAATTAAAATAACAAGAAACAACCACCGCAAAGTTTAGGGCTGCTCTGTTTACAAGAGCCTCGACTACGGTACAAATTAAATATCCTTGAAAGAGAGAAATGGATAAAGAAGTTTTCGTACTTACGTACAATGGAATATCACTCAACAATGAAATCAATGGAGTCAGGCTCGTACAAGCATAATGAATGGATTTAGGTACGATGATTCGAAGGAAATAAGTCACACAGAAAAAGAAACTTATCATAAGATATCACTTATAGAGGGAATGTAAACTTGGCTACACATGAACTGAATTACAAAACAGAACAGAGTCTCACATTTAGAAAACAAACTTATGATTTCTTAAGGGGAATGGTGAGTTGGGGTGCTGCGTAAAACCAGAGATTGAAATTAGCACAGATACTATTCCATAAGCCAAATATGTAATAGACAAGATATACTCCTTGCTCAACGAATTAGACTCAACACCATCTATTCACCGCAGAGGAATATATCTGACAATAAGAATATTAAAACATATGTATTTATATGTCTCCGTAAGAGAATCAAGTGTGTGTAGAGCAGTATACACAGCCGTGAAAATCAACTAAACCCCATGATTAAAATAAATTTCAAAAACAAAGACAGTGAAGGAGAGAAAGTTCTTAAATAATTCGTTCAGGGCTTGTGATGAAACTTGGATTTACCACATCTACACCCACAGCTGGGTGAGACATAAGGCAGGACATTTGGGGCTGAGAGGATTGGTGAGGTTCGGTGAGCAAATGCAGACCCTTTGAAGTAATACTGTATGCTACCCATTCCATGGGTCCCAACTCTCCTGGTTTAAGGGATTCTTCCTACAGCTAAAACATGCATGGGAAACCCAGAGGATTGTACACCATGTGATCGGGCAACGTTTCTAAAACCCATCTCATTTTTTGTCCCCTGGTACACGGGTTCGCCATTCCAGACGCTTTACTAAAAATCTCCCCACGTGGAGAGTCAGTGCCTTAAAACTCCTGTTTGGCACAGTTAGCAATTTCTGCGGAGGTTGAACGGGAATAGGGAGAACCAATGAGAGACTAGCTGTAGGTGTTTGGACGGTCACATTTCACTCTCATTTCCCACCAGGAAGAGGAATTAACAAAAGGCTCAGCATGCCGTGATGAAACAAATTAGGGCCTGAAGCAATCCTGCAGTTCTGCGGCCAGCCCACAAGAAAGCGAGTTGAAGAAAGGACCTCAGGGGCACTGTAATTAATAAACCTGCAGAGTTATAAATGACAGCTATCGTCCAAAAATATATTGAGGTAAGGCTGCGAAGAGGACTTGAAAGCATGGCACAATTGCAGGAAATATATTTCAGGAGGTAGATGGAAACTGCATTTAAAGCATATGAAAAGCGGCAGAACTTCGACAATGATGCACTTGGCCAAAAAGGGCATATGCGTTTTTTTCCTGAATACATGCAGGAAAAAACGCATACGCTCTTTTTGTCCAAATAAGCAAGCCTGCAACGGAGATCTGCACTACAATGAAGTCTCACTTCCCACCGGTCAAAAGGGCCATCTGAAAAAAGTGTAAAAACCAGAAAGGCAGGACAGGCCATGGAGAACAGGGAGCCTTGTTATGCTGATGGGCGGGATGTAAATGGCCAACAGCCACTCTGGAGAAGTGTATGGTGTTTCCTGAAACCTCTAAAAAACAAAGCTACAGAGCCTAGGTTGCTTCCACTTATGGCCCTATAGCTTAGGAAAATTAAAATCAACAAGACACAGCCACCCCAAAGTTTAGGGCTGCTGTGTTTACAAGAACCTCGACTACGGTACAATTTAAATATCCCAGAAAGAGGAAAATGGATAAAGAAGTGGTGGTACTTATGTACAATGGAATATCACTCAGCAATGAAATCAATATCATCAGGCCCGTAGGAGCATAATGAGTGGATTTAGGTATGATGATTCTAAGGAAATAAGTCACACAGATAAAGAAACTTATCATAAGATATCACTTATAGAGGGAATGTAAACTTGGCTACACATGAACTGAATTACAAAACAGAACAGAGTCTCACATTTAGAAAACAAACATGTTTGCTTAAGGGGAAAGGTGAGTTGGGGTGCTGCATAAATCCAGAGATTGAAATTAGCACAGATACCGTTCCATAAGCCAAATATGTAATAGACAAGACCTACTCCTTGCTCAACGAAGTGGACTCAACACCCCCTATTCACCGCAGAGGAATATATCTGACTAGTAAGAATCTTAAAATCTATGTATTTATATGTCTCCGTAAGAGAATCAAGTGTGTGTACAGACGCATAAACACAGCAGTGAAAATCAGCTCAACCCCATTATAAAAATAAACTTCAAAAACAAAACAGAAAGACAGTGAAAGAGAGAGAAATTCTTAAATAATTCGTTCAGGCTTGTGAAGAAACCTGGATTTACCACATCTACACCCACAGCTGGGTGAGACATAAGGCTGGACACTTGGGGCTGAGAGAATTGGTGAGGTTCGGTGAGCAAATGCAGACCCTTTGAAGTAATCCTGCATGTTACCCATTCCATGGGTCCCAACTCTCCAGGTTTAAGGGATTCTTCCTACAGCTAAAACATGCGTGGGAAACCCAGAGGATGGTCCACAGTGTGATCGGGCAAGGTTTCTAAAACGCATCTCATTATTCGTCCTCTGGTACTCGGGTTCGCCATTCCAGATGCTTTACTAACAATCTCCCCACTTGGAGAGTCAGTGCTTGTAACCTCCTGTTTGGCACACTCTGCAATTTCTGCAGAGGATGAACGGGAATAGGGAGAACCAATGAGAGACTAGCTGTAGTTGTTTGGACGGGCACATTTCACTCTAATTTCCCACCAAGAAGAAGAATTAACTAAAGACTCAGCGTGCCACGCCGGAACCAGAATAGGGCCTGAAGCAATCCTGCCGTTTTGCGTCCAGCTCGCAAAAAAGCGAGTTGAAAAAAGGAGCTCAGGGTCACTGCAATTCACCAACCTGCAGAGTTATAAAGGACAACTATCGTCCAAAAATATATTGAGGTAAGGCTGCAAAGAGGACTTGAAAGCAAGGCACAATTGCAGGAAACAGATTTCAGGAGGTAGACTGGAATTGCATTTAAAGCATAGGAAAAGAGGCAGAACGTCCACAATGATGCACTTGGCCAAAAAGGGCGTATGCGTTTTTTCCTGAATATATTCAGGAAAAAACGCATACGCCCTTTTTGGCCAACCAAGCAAGCTTGCAAAGGAAATCTGCACTACAATGAAGTCTCACTTCCCCCCGGTCAAAAGGGCCATCTGAAAAAAGTGTAAAATCCAGAAAGGCAGGACAGGCCATGGAGAACTGGGAGCCTTGTTATGCTGATGGGCGGGATGTAAATTGCCAACAGCCACTCTGGAGAAGTGTATGGTGTTTCCTGAAACCTCTAAAAAACAAAGCTACAGAGACTCGGGCACTTCCACCTATGGCCCTATAGCTTAGGAAAATTAAAATCAACAAGACACAGCCACCCCAAAGTTTAGGGCTGCTGTGTTTACAAGAACCTCGACAACGGAACAACTTAAATATCCCAGAAAGAGAAAAATGGATAAAGAAGTTGTGGTACTTACATACAATGGAATATCACTCCACAATGAAATCAATGTCATCAGGCCCATAGCAGCATAATGAGTGGATTTAGGTACGATGATTCTGAGTGAAATAAGTCACACAGAAAAAGAAACTAGTCATAAGGTAACACTTATAGAGGGAATGTAAACTTGGCTACACATGAACTGAATTACAAAACAGAACAGAGTCTCACATTTAGAAAACAAACTTTTGCTTGCTTAAGGGGAAAGGTGAGTTGGGGTGCTGCATAAAACCAGAGATTGAAATTAGCACAGATACCGTTCCATAAGCCAGTAATAGACAAGATATACTCCTTGTTCAACGAAGTGGACTCAACACCCCCTATTCACCGCAGAGGAATACATCTGACTAGTAAGAATCTTAAAACCTATGTATTTATAGGTCTCCGTAAAGGATCAAGTGTGCATCGAGCGGCATAAACACAGCAGTGCAAATCAGCTAAACCCCATTATAAAAATAAATTTCAAAATCAAAACACAAAGACAGTGAAAGAGAGAGAAATTCTTAAATAATTCGTTCAGGCTTGTGATGAAACCTGGATTTACCACGTCTACACCCACAGCTGGGTGAGACATAAGGCTGGACACTTGGGGCTGTGAGGATTGGTGAGGTTCGGTGAGCAAATGCAGACCCTTTGAAGTAGTACTACGTGCTACCCATTCCATGGGTCCCAACTCTCCAGGTTTAAGGGATTCTTCCTACAGCTAAAACATGCGTGGGAAACCCAGAGGATGGTCCACAGTGTGATCGGGCAAGGTTTCTAAAACGCATCTCATTATTCGTCCTCTGGTACTCGGGTTCGCCATTCCAGACGCTTTACTAACAATCTCCCCACTTGGAGAGTCAGTGCTTGTAACCTCCTGTTTGGCACACTCTGCAACTTCTGCGCAGGATGAACGGGAATAGGGAGAACCAATGAGAGACTAGCTGTAGGTGTTTGGACGGGCACATTTCACTCTAATTTCCCACCAGGATGTAGAATTAACCAAAGACTCAGCGTGCCATGCCGGAACCAGAATAGGGCCTGAAGCAATCCTGTTGATTTGCGGCCAGCTCACAGAAAGCGAGTTGAAAAAAGGAGCTCAGGGTCACTGCAATTCACCAACCTGCAGAGTTATAAAGGACAACTATCGTCCAAAAATATATTGAGGTAAGGCTGCGAAGAGGACTTGAAAGCAAGGCACAATTGCAGGAAACCGATTTCAGGAGGTAGACTGGAATTGCATTTAAAGCATATGAAAAGCGGCAGATCTTCGGCAACGATGCACTTGGCCAAAAAGGGCGTATGCGTTTTTTCCTGAATATATTCAGGAAAAAACGCATACGCCCTTTTTGGCCAACCAAGCAAGCAGGAAATTCAAATCTGCACTACAAAGAAGTCTCATCCTAACACGTACCCTAACCCTATCCCGCTACCGTACCCTAACCTGTACCTGAGACCATACCCGTTCCCTAACCCTAACCCTCACCCTAAGCTGTACACGAACACTAACCCATACGCTAACATGTACCCTAACAGTAACACATAGCCATACACTAAATTTTATCCTAACCCTACCCCGTATCCTAACCCTTTCCCTAAACCGTACCATAACCCATACCCTAATCCTAACCCATCCCCTAACACTAACCCATAACCTAACCCGTACCCTAATCCTAACCCATACACTAACACGTACCCTAACCCTAACCCGTTGTCATACCCTAACCTGTAACCTAATCCGTACCCATTCCCTAACCCTAACCCTAACCCTTACACTATCCCGTACCATAATCCTAACCTGTACACTAACACTAAACCGTACCCTAACACTTACCCTACTCCTAACCCGTGGTCATACCCTAAACTGTACCCCAAACCATACCCGTTCCCTAACCGTAACCCTAAACCTTACCCTAAACCATACCTTAATCCTAACCCGTACACTAACACTAAACTGTACCCTAACACGTACCCTAACGCTAACCCTTTGTTGTTCCCTATACTGTACCCTAAACTGTACCCCTTCCTTAACACTAAACCTAACCCTAACCCTTACCCTAACCCGTACCTAACACTAACCCATACACTAAACCTAACCATAACCCTGAACGTAAACCGTACCCTAATCCTAACCCATACCCTAACACTAACCCATACCTTAACCCGTACCCTAACACTAAACCATAGCCATACCCTAAACTGTACCCTAACACTAACCCGTACCATAACCCTAACCCTAAACCAAACTCTAAGCCGTACAATAATCCTAACCCATATCCTAACCCTAAACCTTAACCTAAACCCTAATCCTTACCCCTAGCTTAATTTTGTTTTTTTGTATTTAAAAAAATATTTTCTTGGGTTAAAACAAACTAGCAGAACAACAAAATAGGGGGCTTCGCTGGTGGTGCGGTGGTTAGAATCTGCCTGCTAATGCAGGGGACACAGGTTCGAGCCCTGGTCTGGGAGGATCCCACATGCCATGGAGCAACTAGGCCCATAAGCCACAACCAGTGAGCCCTCGCATCTGGAGCCTGTGCTCTGCAACAAGAGAGGCCGCAATAGTGAGAGGCCCGCACACCGAGATGAAGAGTGGCCCCCCACTTGCCACAACTAGAGAAAGCCCTCACACGGAAACTCAGACCCAACACAACAAAAATAAATAAATAAATAATAAACTCCTACCCCCCAAAAAAAAAGAACAACAAAATAAAACAGAAAGTAACCTGAGTGTCCCTCAAAAAGCTAAGTCTGAAATAGTTGGTACTTCTGTTCTATGGACTGTTATGTAGCCTATAAAAAGTGTGAGAGCTAAATCTGTTTTTCTACAGTGAGAAGCATGATATTCCAGATGTATAGAACACCTGGATAAAATGAGAAATTTACACATTATGCTGGTCGTTTCAGTAAATGGGAAAGGATGGCAAGTGGTAAAATATTATCTTTTCCTTTAATTTTTTAAATTTCACTTGTTACAAAGAACTTCAATTATAATTGTACTTTAAAAAAGTAACAATGGAAATTTAAAAGAAAAAATATATATTGTGTGTTCAGTTACGTTTCATAGAATTATGAAATGCTCCACCCTCTGGCCATTATCTGAAAAAGCAGCTTTAAAACTTATGCTAATTTTCACTTCATATGAACAAGTCCTGCAGGGCTGTAAAGGACACCTGCCTTCATCATGTCTTGCGGGAGGTAAAGGCCAAAGTATTTCAAAATGTGGCACATATTTCAAGAAAACCATTTGAAGAACTAAGCTGTAATAACCGTTTGAAAAATAAAAGGACATGCCTGAAAGCTCAATTTCAAAGGATTATGAGACACATGCAAATCCAACCACACAGAGGTATCAGCTCACACCATTCAGAATAACCATCAGGAAAGAAACTACAAACGATCAATGCTGAAGAGGTTGTGGAGAAATGCGTACCCTTAATTTGAAGTGGGACGTAACCTGGTAAGAGTCACTAATGGGAACAGGGTGGAGGTGCCTTTAAAAGGTAAACATTGAGCTACTATATGATCCAGCAGGCCCACTCCTGGGCCTATAACATAAGAAGACATAATTGGAAAGACACAGGCAGGCAAATCTGCACTGCAGCAGTATTACAATAGCCAAGACATGGAAGCAACCAAAAGTCCATCAACAGATGAGTGAACAAAGAGGAACTGTTACATGTAGAGATGGAATATTAGCTCGGGAAAAAAATGAAACAATGCCATTTGCAGCACCATAGATGAGTCTAGAGGTAACCATGCAACTTGTAGTAAGTGAGAAAGTGAAAGACACCTAACGTATATCACTTATAGGTGTCACCTGAAAATTGATAACAATGAAGATATTTCCACAGAGAAAGGCAATCACAGATTCATTGAACAAACTTATGGTTCCCCAAATCGAAAGGTGTGAGGATTGGATACATTACAATATTGGGGTTAACATAGATATAGAAACACATGTGAAATATATAATCACCAAAGACCTACGGAATACCAAGAGAAGACTACTCAACATGTGTCATAACCTACCTGGGAAAAGGTTCCGAAGAAGAATAGATATATGTATGTGTGTGAAAGAACCACATCTTGCACACCTAGAACAAAAAAAAAACATTGTAATCAAATTTGCTGCGATAAAAAATAAAAAATTAAATTAAAAATATGAACAAGAAATAATGAGACATAAACTGAAAGGAATTTTTCCTGGCACATCCCATTCTAATTTTCAACCTAGAACAGGACTTCCATTAAGGCTCTGTTGCCCTGGTAACCAGATTTGGTAAAGGAGAAATGCTGCCGCCTTGTGGCTGTTTCACACAACAGCAGCTTTAAACCAAGAGGTAATGGTCACTTAATATTCAAAATATGTGCAGCACTGTAAAGGACATCGGGCCTCAAAAAATGTCCTGGGGTCGTAATCGACCAGAAAATTCAAAAGACGTCAACATTTCAAGAAGACAATGTCAAGAGACATATTTTACGCACATTTTGTCTTTTCTTTTTTTTTCTCTTTAAAATAAAAGGGAATTGAAAAATGCGCAACATCAGCAATGAATAAAGCCATGCGAATCCAATTACAGAAATGTTCACCTCACAGCCG
Organism: Lagenorhynchus albirostris; assembly: GCF_949774975.1. Taxonomy (NCBI): domain Eukaryota; kingdom Metazoa; phylum Chordata; class Mammalia; order Artiodactyla; family Delphinidae; genus Lagenorhynchus; species Lagenorhynchus albirostris. Next base: position 446,344 of record NW_026783529.1, read on the forward strand.
TCAGAATGTTCTTCAGCAAAAAGTCTACAAAAAATAAATGCTGAAGGAGTTTCAGAGAACTGTGTACCCTCCAGCTGCTGGGGGGATGTAAACTGGTAACAGCCAGTAGTGAGAACATAATGGAGGTGCGTTTAAGGGTAAAAATTGAGCTACCATGTGATCTGGTAGGTCCTTTGATGTGCCTATCACCTGAGCAGAGCAGAATGGAAAAGACACAGGCTGGCAATCCTGCACTGCAGGAATATTTAACATAGCCAAGACTTGGAAGAAACCAAAATGTCCATCAACAGAAAAATGCACAAAGAGGAAGTGGTCCATGTAAACAATGGAATATTAGCCATGGAAAACAATGAAACAGTGCCGTTTGCACCACCATATAAGGACCTAGAGATAATCACTCAAATTAAAGAAAGAAAGTGAAAGACAGATATCCTATGACATCACTTCTAGGTGTTACCTAAAAGTTGATACTCATGAACTTATTTCCAAGAGAAGGAAACGCATGGATTAAGAAAAAAAATTATGTTTAACCAAATGGAAAAGTGTAAGGAATGTGTGAATTAGGATATGAGGGTTAACAGACATGTACTAATACATATGAAATATATAATCACAAATTACCTATGGAATACCAAGAGAGGTCTAGGCAACACTCTGTAATAACCTACACGGTAAAGAATGCAAAGATAAATGACAGATACATTGATATAATGAACCAGATTCTGTACACCTAGGAGAAACAAAATATTTTTATCAAGTTTGCTCTGATAATTAATAAAAATTAAATTTATAAAACAAACAAGAAGTCAGGAGATATAAGCTCTTGGGGATGTGCTCTGGCACATTCCACTCTAATTTGCAGCCTACTAACACGATTTCCAGGAAGGCTCTGCTGCCCAAAAACCCAGAGTTGGAAATGTAGAAATTCTGCTGCCTTGTGGCCATTTTCCGCAAGAGTGGCGTTAAGCCCACAGCTAATGTTCTCTTAACATTCACAAGGACTCAGGCCTGCAAAGGACACCTGCCCTAAACAACTGTGCTGAGGTAGGGAATGGACAATAAAATTCAAAACTGACAAATTTTTCAAGACGATAGTATGAAGAGGTAAGTTTGACTCACTCTCTTGTTTAAAAAAAGGAAAATGGGTGAAAGCTCAACCTCAGGAATTATTAGACTCATGCAAATCTAATGTACAGAAACGTTTCAACTCACACCAGTCGACTGATCATCAGCAAAAGGTCTACAAACAATAAATTCTGAAGGGGTTTTAGAGAACTGTGTACCCTCTAGCTGCTGGTGAGATGTAACGTGGTAAGAGCCAATAATGAGAACAGAAAGGAGCTACGATTAAAAGTAAAAGTTGAGATACCATTCGATGCAGCAGTCACACCACTGGGCCTCTCACCTGAGAAGACCAGAATCGAGAAGACGCGGGCTGCAAAAGCTGCACTGCAGCCTTATTCACAATAGCCAAGACAGTGAAGCCACCAAAATGTCCATCAACAGATGTATGGATGAAGAAGAAGTGGTCCACGTTCACAATAGAATATTAGCCATGGAAAACAATGAAACACTGCTATTTGAGGTGCCATAGATGAGCTTGGAGATAATCACAGAATATGAGGTAAGTCAGAAAGCAAAAGACCTATATCCTATGATATCACTTATAGGCGTTATCTAATAACTAACACAAATGAACATATTTCCACAGAGAAAGACACTCACAGACTTAGAAATTAAGTATGCTTATCTAAAAGGAAAGGTGGGCAGAATGGATAAATTAAGATTAACGTTACCATACGTATACAAATACATATAATAAACATATATCAAAAAGACGGACCATATAGCAAGGGAGGTCTACGGAACACTGTAATATTTTACATGGGAAGAGGATCTGAACATGAATAGACATATATATTGTACAAATGAACCAGATTGTGTACATCTGGACAAACAATATCTAATCATTACCCCGATTAAATAAATTTTAAAAACCAAGATGTAATGAGACATAAACTTATGGGCGTTCCTCCTGGCACATTCCATTCTAACTTAAAACCTAGGACCACGACTTCCAGAAAGGCTCTGCTGCCCTAGTACTCAGATTTGGGAAAGGACAAATGCTGCCTCCTTGTGGCCGTTTCCCACAACAACAGCTTTAAACCCAGTGCTAATGGTCACTAAATATTCACCAAACTTGCAGTTCTGTAATGACATCTGCCCTCCAAAAAAATCCTGGGGTCGAATATCCACCAAAAATTCAAAAGAGGGCAACCTTCCAAGAAGAGAGCTTCAAGAGATATATTGTACTCACACTTGATTTTTAACAGAAAGGAAAAAGGCGTGGAAAATGATGAATTTTAGGAATTTTTAAAGTCATGCAAACCCAAATTACAAAAACCTATCAGGTCACAGCAGTCAGATTGGCCATTAGCAAAAATGCTGCAAACTATAAATGCTGAAGGGATTGTGGAGAAGTTCGTACCCTCGGTTCTAAGGGAGACATGGTAAGAGCCACTAATGAAAACACAATGGAGGTGCTTTGAAAAGGTAAACATTGAGCTACTAGTCAATCAGTCACACCCACTGCTGGGCCTATCACCTGAGAAAATGAGAATCAAAAAGTCATAGGCTGGCAATCTTGCACTCCAGCAATATTTAATATAGCCAACACTTGGAAGCAATGAAAATGTCCCTCAACAGAGCTATGCACCAAGAAGTGGTCCATATACACAATGGAATATTACTCCGATAAAAATATAAATTAAATTTAAAAAACAAACAAAAATAAGGAGACATCAGCCTTTGGGGGTTTATCCGGGCACATTCCACTCTAATTTATAACCGAGGAAGACCACTAGCCGGAAGCTCTGTTTCCCTAGTACCAGCATGGGGAACAAAGAAAGGCTGCCACAATCTGGCCGTTACCTGCAAAAGCAGCTTTAAAGCCTGTGCTAATGGTCACTTCATGTGAACAAGTACTGCAGGGCTGTAAACGAAACCTGCCCTCAAAATGTTTTGAGGGAGGTAATGGCCAATAAATTTCAAAATGTAACACATACTTTAGAAAACACTTTGAAGAGCTAAGCTGTAATCACAGTTTGAAAAATAAAAAGGACATGCCTTAAAGCTCAATTTCAAAGGATTATGAGTCATATGCAAATTCAACCACAAAGAGGTATCAGCTCACACCAGTCAGAATATCCATCAGCAAGAAAACTACAAACAATAAATGCTGAAGCCATAAAAAGAAACGAAATTGAGCTATTTGTAATGAGGGGGATAGACCTAGAGTCTGTCATACACAGTGAAGTAAGTCAGAAAGAGAGAGACAAATACCGTATGCTAACACATATACCTGGAATTTAAGAAAAAAATGTCATGAAGAACCTAGGGGTAAAACAGGAATAAAGACAGAGACCTACTAGAGAATGGACTTGAGGATATGGGGAGGGGGAAGGGTAAGCTGTGACAAAGGGAGAGAGAGGCATGGACATATATATACTACCAAACGTAAGGTAGATAGCTAGTGGGAAGCAGCAGCATGGCACAGGGAGATCAGCTCGGTGCTTTGTGACCGCCTGGAGGGGAGGGAGGGTGGGAGGGAGGGAGATGCAAGAGGGAAGTGATATGGGAACATATGTATATGTATAACTGATTCATTTTGTTGTAAAGCACAAGATAGCACACCATTGTAAAGCAATTATACTTCAATAAAGATGTTAAAAATAAATAAATAAATAAATAAATGCTGAAGGTGTTGTGGAGAAATGCATACCCTCAACTTTAAGTGAGATGTAACCTGGAAAGAGCCACTAATGAGCACAGAATCGTGGTGCATTTAAACGGTAAACCCTGAGATACTATATGATACAGGAGGCCCACTCTTGGGCCTATAACATAAGAAGACAGAATTGGAAAGACACAGGCAGGCAAATGTGCGGTGCAGCAGTATTACAATAGCCAAGACATGGAGGCAACCAGAAAGTCCATCAAGAGGTGAGTGGACAAAGAAGAACTGGTACACGTACAGATGAAATATTATCTAGGGAAAAAAATGAAACAATGCCATTTGCAGCACCGTAGATGATTCTAGAGGTAATCAGGCAAATTGTACTAAGTCAGACAGCAAAAGACACATATCCTATAATATCACTTATAGGTGTTAGCTAAAAATTGATACCAATGAAGATATTTCCACAGAGAAAGGCAATCACAGATTCATTAAACAAAGTTAAGGTTCACCAAATGGAAAGGTGTGAGGACTGGATATATTAGGATATTGGGGTTAACATAGATATAGAAACACATGTGAAATATATAATCATCAAAGACCTACGGAATACCAAGAGAAGACTACTCAACATTGTGTCACAAGCTACATGAGAAAACGATCTGAAGAAGTATAGATACATGTATATGTGTAAAAGAACCACATCTTACACACCTAGAACAAACAAAACATTTTAATCAAATTTGCTCTGATAAAAAATAAAAATTAAAAAAAGAACAAGAAAAAAAAGAGAGAAAAAAGAAAAAAAAAGAACAAGAAGTAATGAGACATACACTTAAGGGACTTTTTGCTGGCACATTGCATTCTAGTTTACAACCAGAACACGACTTCCATTAAAGCTCTGTCATCACTAATAAAGCAGCTTTATAAGCAATGTTGAAGGTAGCTTAAAAGAATTCTCACTAATTATTGACAGTAACAAGAAAACAAACAAAAGTAAAAATCTCACGGCAAAAAGTATACATAGAGTAAGGGTAGTAGATCAAACACTTATTAAACTTCTGTAAAGAATAAAAGACAACAGTAGTACTTTTTTTAAAAGAGAGGGCCCAAATAAATCAGAACTGAAAGAGATGATGTTACAAGAGCCACCACAGAAATACAAAGTATCCTAAGATACACACAGGGTAACTCAGGGCTCAGACTGGACAGAGCCCACTCTCCATTCCCCTGTACATGACTTACAGGAGCCTCAGGAACTGAGGAGGGGGTCCTTGAGGAGAGGCACAAGATAGAAGATGTTAGGCATTAACATGACTGCATTCATTTTAAACATGCCTGAACTACATTCACATGAGATGATTTTGTCCTGTTTGTACATCAGCACCTCTAGTCGGAACTGCAGATCTTTGGTTTCACCACCTCTATGACAACATTAGCTTCACCTGCTGTGGACCGTCTCCTATAGGATTTCTAGAACCACAAAACATCGAAGCTTCACAGGACGCAGAGTCTGTGCGACTCCACTCAGAGTCTCAACTGCACTCAGAGTCTCAACAGAGACTCCCCTCTTGGAGGACACACACAAAGTAGTGTGCACATCAGGACCCAGGGGAAGGAGCAGTCACCCCATAGGTGAATGATCATACCTAGCTGCTAGTTTTAGAGGGTCTCCTGCAGAGGTGGGGTGTGGCTGCGGCTCACCATGGGGACAACGACACTGACAGCAGAAGTTCTGGGAAATACTCCTTGGCGTGAACTCTCCCAGAGTCCACCATTAGCCTCACCAAGAGCAAGGTAGGCTCCAGTGCTGGGTCGCCTCAGTCCAAACAACCAACAGGGAGGGAACCCAGCCCCATGCCTCAGCAGACAAGCGGATTAAACTTTTTATTAAACTTTTATTTAATCCACAGACAAGCAGATTAAAGCTCTGCCCACCAGAGCAACACCCAGCTCTACCCACCACCAGTCCCTCGCATAAGGAAGCTTGCACAAGCCTCTCAGATAGACTCAATCACTGGAGAGCAGACAGCAGAAGCAAGAAGAACTACAATTCTGCAGCCTGTGGAAGGAAAACCACATTCACAGAAAGATAGAGAAAATGAAAAGGCAGAGGACTTTATACCAGATCAAGGAACAAGATAAATCCTCAGAAAAACAACGAAATGAAGTGGGGATAGGTAACCTTCCAGTAAAAGAATTCAGAATAATGATAGTGAAGATGATCCAAGACCTTAGAAAAATAATGGAGGCAAAGATCGAGAAGATGCAAGAAATGCTTAACAAAGACCTAGAAGAATTAAGGAACAAACACCTAGAAGAATTAAAGAACAAACAAACAGAGATGAACAATACAATAACTGAAATGAAAAATACACTAGAAGGAATCAGTAGCAGAATAACTGTGACAGAAGAACGGATAAGTGACCTGGAAGACAGAAAGGTGGAAATCACTGCCATGGAACAGAATAAAGAAAAAGAATGAAAATAAATGAAGACAACCTAAGAGACTTCTGGGACAACATTAAATGCAACAACATTCGCATTATAGGGGTCCCAGATGGAGAACAGAGAGAGAAGGGACTCGAGAAAATATCTGAAGAGATTATAGTTGAAAACTTCCCTAGCATGGGAAAAGAAATAGCCACCGAAGTCCACGAAGCGCAGAGAGTCCCAGGCAGGATAAACCAAAGGAGAAAAATGCCGAGACACACAGTAATCAAATTGAAAAAATTAAAGACAAAGAAAAATTATTGAAAGCAACAAGGGAAAAATGACAACATACAACGGAACTCCCATAAGGTTAACAGCTGATTTCTCAGCAGAAAATCTACAAGCCAGAAGGGAGTGGCATGATAAATTTAACGTGATGAAAGGGAAGAACCTACCACCAAGAGTACTCCACCCAGCAAGTATCTCATTCAGATTTGATGGAGAAATCAAAAGCTTTACAGACAAGCAAAAGCTAAGAGAATTCAGCACCACGAAACCAGCTCTACAACAAATGCTAAAGGAACTTCTCTAAGTGGGAAACACAAGAGAAGAAAAGGACCCACTAAGACAAACCCATAACAATTAAGAAAATAATAATAGGAACATACATATTGATAATTACCTTAAACATGAATGGATTAAATGCTCCAACCAAATGACACAGGCTCACTGAATGGATACAAAAACAAGATCCATATATATGCTGTCTACAAGAGACCCATTTCAGACCTAGGGACACATACAGACTGAAAGTGAGGGGATGGAAAAATATATTCCATGCAAATGAAAATCAAAAGAAAGCTGGAGTAGCAATACTCATATCAGATAAAATAGATTTTAAAATAAAGAATGTTACAAGAGACAAGGAAGGACACTACATAATGATCAAGGGATCAATCCAAGATATAACAATTATAAATATATATGTACCCAACACAGGAACACCTCAATATATAAGGCAACTGCTAACAGCTATAAAAGAGGAAATCAACAGTAACACAATAATAGCAAGGGACTTTAATACCTCACTTACACCAATGGAGATCATCCAGACAGAAAATTAATAAGGAAACACAAGCTTTAAATGACACAATAGACCAGATAGATTTAATGGATATTTATAGGACATTCCATCCAAAAACAGCAGACTACAAGTTCTTCTCAATGGTACACGGAACATTCTCCGGGATAGATCACATCTTGGGTCACAAATAAAGCCTCAGTAAATTTAAGAAAACTGAAATCATATCAAGCAGCTGTTCCGACCACAATGCTATGAGATTAGAACTCAATTACAGGGAAAATAACGTAAAAAACAAACACATGGAGGCTAAACAATACGTTTCTAAATAACCAAGAGATCACTGAAGAAATAAAAGAGGAAATCAAAAACTACCTAGAGACAAATGACAACAAAAACACGATGACTGAAAACCTATGGGATGGAGCAAAAACAGTTCTAAGAGGGAAGTTTATAGCAATAAAAGCCTACCTCAAGAAACCAGAAAAATCTCAAATAAACAATCTAATCCTACACCTAAAGGAACTAGAGAATGAAGAACAAAACCCAAAGTTAATAGAAGGAAAGAAATCATAAAGATCAGAGCAGAAAGAAATGAAATAAAAACAATAGCAAAGATCAATAAAACTAAAATCTGGTTCTTTGAGAAGATAAACAAAAATGATAAACCTGTAGCCAGACTCAAGTAAAAGAGGGAGAGGACTCAAATCAATAAAATTAGAAATGAAAAAGGAGAAGTTGTAACAGACACCACAGAAATACAAAGCATCCTAAGAGACCTCTACAAGCAACTCTATGCCAATAAAATTGACAACCTGGAAGAAATGGACAAATTCTTAGAAAGGTATAACCTTCCAAGACTGAACCGGGAAGAAATAGAAAATATGAACAGACCTATCACAAGTAATGAAATTGAAAGTGTGATTAAAAATCTTCCAACAAACAAAAGTCCAGAACTAGATGGCATCAGAGGTGAATTCTATCAAACATTTAGACAAGAGCTAACACCCAATCTTCTCAAACTCTTCAGAACTTTTCAGGGGAAGGAACACTCCCAAACTCATTATATGAGGCCACCATCACCCTGATACCAAAACCAGACAAAGATACTACAGAAAAAGAAAATTAGAGACCAATATCACTGATTAATATAGATGTAAAAATCCTCAACAAAATACTAGGAAACAGAATTGAACAACACATTAAAAGGATCATGCACCATGATCAGGTGGGGTTTATCCCAGGGATGCAAGAATTCTTCAATATACACAAATCAATCAATGTGATACACCATATTAACAAATTGTAGAATAAAAATATGATCATCCCAATAGATGCAGGAAAAGCTTTCGACAAAATTCAACACCAATTTATGATTAAAAGTCTCCAAAAAGTGGGCATAGAGGGAATCTACCTCAACATAATAAAGGCAGTATATGACAAACCCACAGCAAACGTCATTCTCAATAGTGAAAAACTAAAAGCATTTCCTCTAAGATCAGGAACAAGACAAGGATGTCCACTCTCACCACTATTACTCAACATAGTTTTGGAAGTCCTAGACACAGTAATCAGAGAAGAAAAAGAAATAAAAGGAATACAAATTGGAAAAGAAGAAGTAAAATTGTCAGTTTGCAAATGACACGATACCACACATAGTGAATCCTAAAGATGCCACCAGAAAACTACTAGAGCTAATCAATGAATTTGGTAAAGTTGCAGGATACAAAATTAATGCACAGAAATCTCTTGCATTCCTATACACTAACAATGAAAGATCAGAAAGAGAAATTAAGGAAACAATCTCATTCACCATTGCAACAAAAAGAATAAAATACGGAGGAATGAACCTACATAAGGAGGTAAAAGACCTGTACTCAGAAAACTATAAGACACTGCTGAAAGAAATCAAAGATGATATAAACATATGGAGGTATAAACCATGTTCTTGGATTAGAAGAATCAATATTGTGAAAATGACTATAGTACCCAAAGCAAGCTACAGATTCAATGCAATCCCTATCAAATACCACTGGCATTTTCTACAGAACTAGAACAAAAAAATCTTAAAATTTGTATGGAGACACAAAAGACCCCGAATAGCCAAAGCAGTCTTGAGGGAAATTAAAAGAGCTGGAGGAATCAGACTTCCTAACTTCAGACTATACTACAAACTACATTAATCAAGACTATATGGTACTGGCACAAAAACAGAAATATAGATCAATTGAACAAGATAGAAAGCCCAGAGATAAACCTACGTACCTATGGCTAACTCATCTATGACAAAGGAGGCAAAGATATACAATGAAGAAAAGACAGTCTCTTCAGTAAGTGGTGCTGGGAAAACTGGACAACTACACGTGAAAGAATGAAATTAGAACACTCCATAACACCATACACAAAAATAAACTCAACATGAATTAGAGATCTAAATGTTAGACCAGACACTATAAAATTATTAGAGGAAAACATAGGCAGAACACTCTATGACATAAATCACAGCAAGATCCTTTTTGACCCACCTCCTAGAGAAGTGGAAATAAAAACAAAAATAAACAAATGGGACCTAATGAAACTTCAAAGCTTTTGCACAGCAAAGGAAAACATAAACAAGACGAAAATACAACCCTCAGAATGGGAGAAAATGTTTTCAAATGAAGCAAATGACAAAAGATTAATCTCCAAAATTTACAAGCAGCTCGTGTAGCTCAATATCACAAAAACAAACAACACAATCCAAAAATGGGCAGAAGACCTAAATAGACATTTCTCCAAAGGAGATATACAGATTGCCAATAAACACATGAAAGGATGCTGAACATCACTAATCATTAGAGAAATGCAAATCAAAACTACAGTGAGGTATCACCTCCCAGCAGTCAGAATGGCAATCATCAAAAAATCTACAAACAATAAATGCTGGAGAGGCATTTACTGGAGAAAAGGGAACGTTCTTGCACTGTTGCTGGGAATGTAAATTGCTATACCCACTAGGGATAACAGTATAGAGGTTCCTTAAAAAACTAAAAATAGAAGTACCATACGACCCAGCAATCCAACTACTGGGCATTTGCCCTGAGAAAACCATAATTCAAAAAGAGTTATATACAACAATGTTCATTGCAGTTCTACTTACAATAGCCAGGACATGGAAGCAACCTAAGTGTCCATCGACAGATGAATGGATAAAGAATATCTGGCACATATATAAATGGAATATTACTCAGCCATAAAAAGAAACAAAACTGAGTTATTTGTAGTGAGGGGGATGGACTTAGAGTCTGTCCTACACAGTGAAGTAAGTCAGAAAGAGAAAAATAAATACCATGTGCTAACAGAGATATATGGAATCTAAAGAAAAAAGTTTATGAAGAACCTAGGGGCAGGACAGGATTAAGGACACAGACATAGAGAAAGGACTTGAGGACACGGGGAGGGGGAAGGGTAAGCTGGGACGAAGTGAGAGAGTGCCATGGACATATATACATTACCAAATGTAACATCGATAGCTACTGGGAAGCAGCCACATAGCACAGGGAGATCAGCTCGGTGCTTTGCGACCACCTAAAGGGGTGGGATGTGGAGGGTGGGAGGGAGATGTAAGAGGGAGGGGATATGGTGATATATGTATATGTATAATTGATTCACTTTGTTATACAGCAGAAACTAACACTCCATTGTAAAGCAATTATACTCCAATAAAGGTGTAAAAGGAAAATAAAAAAGAAAGAAGCCCAGAGATAAACCTACACACCTATGGTCAACTAATCTATGACAAAGTAGGCAAGACTATACAATGGAGAAAAGACAGTGTCTTCAATCAGTGGTGCTGGGAAAAATGGACAGCTACATGTAAAAGAATGAAATTAGAACACCCCCTAACACCATACACAAAAATAAATTCAAAATGGATTAGAGACCTTAATGTAAGACCGTACAGTATAAAACTCTTAGAGGAAAACATAGGAAGAATACTCTAACATAAATCACAGCAAGATCTTTTTTGATCCACCTCCTAGAGTAATGACATAAAAAAGAAAACTAAACAAATGGGACCTAATGAAACGTAAAAGCTTTTGCAAAGCAATGGAAACTACAAACACAAAAAGACAACCCTCAGGATGGGAGAATATATTTGCAACTGAATCAATGGACAAAGGATTAATCTCCAATATATATAAACAGCTGATGCAGCTCAATATTAAAAAAACAAACAACCCAATACAAAAATGGGCAGAAGATCTAAATAGACATTTCTTCCAAGAAGACGTAGAGATGGCTAAGGAGCACATGAAAAGCTGCTCTACATCACTAATTATTAGAGAAATGCAAATCAAAACTACAATGAGGTATCACCTCACACCTGTTAGAATGGGCATTATCAGAAAATCTACAAACAACAAATGCTGGAGAGGGTGTGGAGAAAAGGAACCCTCTTCCACGATTGGTGGGAATGTAAATTGATAGTCACTATGGAGAACAGTATGGAGGTTCCTTAAAAAACTAAAAATAGAATTACCATATGATCCAGCAACCCACTACAGGGCATATACCCAGAGAAAACCATAAATCAAAAAGACACATTCACCACAATGTTCATTGCAGCACTATTTACAATAGCCAGGTAATGGAAGCAACCTAAATGCCCACAGACAGACGAATGGATAAAGATGTGGTACATATATAAAATGGACTATTAGCCATAAAAAGGAATGAAATTGGGTCATTTGTAGAGACGTCAATGGATTTAGAGACTGTCATACAGAGTGAAGTAAGTCAGAAAGAGAAAAACAAATATTGTATATTAACGTATATATGTGGAACCTAGAAAAATGGTACAGATGAACCGGTTTGAAGGGCAGAAATAGAGACACAGATGTAGAGAACAAATGTATGGACACAAAGAGGGGAAAGCCATGGGGGGGTGGCGGTGGGAGGAGTTGGGAGATTGGGATTGACATGTATACATTTATATGTATAAAATAGATAACCAATAAGAACCTGCTGTATAAAAAATAAATAAAATAAAATGAAAAATAAAATTTTTAAAAAAACGGAAAAAAGTTATTCCCTTCACATACATGTATTTATATGAATGAATTATTTCCATGCTTACATCCATAAGTACAAAAAAGAGGAATAAAACCTACCTTGAAACAAAAAAGAAAAAAACAAAACAGAACCCACCAGTTATACAGATGAAAATCCTAAGGGCACTTGCTCCAGTGGTAGACAATTCTGAAGTTGGTCAGAGGTGGGGAATCGTCTCGCATGCAGCCAGCAGCCCCCCCGCAAGGAGTTGTCCTCATTACAAGCCTGGGGGACCGTGCCGAGGCATCTGTGAGTAAACGTGAGATGAGCCCCAGGCCAGCTGCTGCTGAACTGTTCCCAACCTTCCCAGGTAAAACACCTGAATATGTACAAGGACTTGAAAGCCTAGAGGAAGGGCCATAGAGCCACACGAGTGACAGCATGCCAGCCGACTTGGTGCCTGCAGGCCAGCCAGGATGGTCCTGGCCCTGGGTGCTCTTCTGGAAGATTTCCATTTCCCTGCCTGAGATACCCGTCCTGTCCCTGCCCCCACTGCTTTTTTCCTTCCTCACCTCTGCCCAGGGAGAAATTCCAGCAGCAGGTATGGGTGACACATCCTCTTCTTTAGCAGGTGGCAGCCTGACAACTGCTGCAGAAAGTCCAGCAGAGCCCCACTCACACTGGGCCACCCACAAAGCCGTGGCCTCTCACTCCCTCCCACCAGCCCAGCCCCGAGACTGCTGACAGGGCAGAGAAAATGGCGTCAGGCACGGCTGCAGGGGCTCTTGCTGCCTGGAGTGGTATTTATAGTGATCTCAACCCAGGCACACCTGGGGAGGGCTGGCCGGCACGGTAAGGCTGCCCAGGTCAGCCAATCATCACCCCTCAGGGGCTCACAGTTGCAGAAAATGGAACTTGCTGAACCGGCCAGGTCCAAGGAACAGGTGTGGGCTCCTGAGAGTCAGGATAGACAAGGGGCTGCAGCTTTGGCTTGTTTTCTAATCATTTTATCTGGCCCATGAGTGGGAGACAACTTCAAGAAAACCCTCTCCTAATGAGAGGAACCCAGGAGTCAGGGAGAGGAGGGGTGGGTGGTGGTTGGAGACAGAGGCCTGGTGCCCCGGGTGCAGTGGAAGTCTCTGGAAGACCAGGTGGAGGGAGGCCTCACGGAGTGATGCCCAGGGTCACAGACCTGTCGCAGCTGCTGTTTGTTAGTTCAAGTCCTGCTCTGAGGTGCTCTGTGTCAGCTCTGAGCGACAGGTGAGCTGGGGGTGCTCTGCAATGAGGGCTATGTGCACGGTTCCTGTGTGCCCAGCCCTGCCACGGTACCTGCAAGGGTAGCTCTGTATCCTGGGAGGGGCCTGACCACGAGAGCCCTGTGGGCTGGGGTGGGGGTGGGGTACCTGCCCAGGTGAGCTCCATATTCTGGGATTGGTCTGACCACGAGAGCCCCATGGGCTGCTGGGGACCTGGTAAAGGATGTCAGGACAGTCAGTGAAGCCACCGAGGATATACCTCCAGTTGCTCCTAATTCCTACACCCTGCTGGTCATTCTACCAACCACCAGGACATGGTATTCTGTATTAGTCTTCAATGATGCCTTCTTTTGTATTCCATTAGTCCCAGAGTCACAAGAAATTTTGGCTTGTGAGTGGCAGGACTCAACATACAACGAAAACAATACTTCCGGGCCGTCTGGCCCCAAGGGTGCAAAAATTCCCACACCATCTTTGGGGAAAGCTTAGCTAAAGACCTAAAAGTTCTACCTCTGGAAAAGGAAACCCTCCTTCAATATGCAGACGACATTCTGATCGCCAGCCCTACTAAGGAGGCCTCTGAACTACCAAGCCAATAAAGGATAGAAGTTGTCCAAGAAAAAGCTCAAATATCACAGACTGCCGTGACCTGCCTGGGCTTCATTCTCACAGAAGGTTGGAGAAGTCCATCCCAGGAAAGGGAAGAAACCATTTTCAGCCTTACCCCTTTCTAAAACTAGAAGACAGCTTAGGGGTTCCTGGGGAGGCCAGGGTTTGCTGCTTCTGGATCCCTAACTACAGTCTACTAGCTGGGCCTCTATATGAAACACTGAAAGGAAAAGATGATGATCCTTTTGAATAGAATCCAGAAGTGGCCTTTCAAGAATGGAAAGAGCAGTCAATTCAGACCCTTGCCCTGGAACTCCCTAATTTAGCTAAACCCTTTGACCTTTACATTCCCGGTGAAAGGTGAATCGCCATTGGAGAATTAGTGCAAAACCTGGGACCACTTGAAATGGAACAATGCAAGAATGCCATCCAGGTAGGATAAACTATGGTCACCAAGGGGCTTGGCCCACTGCCACATCTGGCCAAGATACTGGCGGTATCTAAAAACCTGGAAATCAGCAGCCCAAAAGGCCACCTCCCTCCTAAGGGAAAAGGACCCCACGTGGTGATCCTAACCACCAACCATGCCCTGAAGTTGCAGGGTTCGCTCCGTGGGCACACCGACCTCGAGTGAGGAGGCCCTCCAACTCCAACATCCAGAGAGATAACCGGGGGCAACAGGGCACCATGACGACTCGTGTGAACATCACTTGACCTGGACTTTCTCTCATAAAACAACAAGAGTGTGTCCCAAAAGAGTAGACTACTGCTTGCAGGACTTACTGCACCCAGAGGGGAGCTAATAATCTTGGCGGGGGAACCGTATATCACACTGTCACCATAGAAAAGCCTACAGACACCGTGATGATGGTGGCCAGTAAGACCGGCTGGACTCTTGTTTACTTCAAAAGGCTGTTGACTCAGTGGCCATCATGGTCCTTGATCACCACTGACCCTGGACTGTCTGGGAGTTGAGCGGGCAGGGCTCTGACACCTGGTGCTGTTTGTACGTTAATTCAGGGGCCTAATTGAAGAAAGCGCAGACTACTGGTCAGAGCATCTAGGCTGGCAGAAACGGTCGGCCTAAGGTGGCCGAACAAATGTGGGGCGGGGTGAAACCGGCCCCCACAGTGTCTCTGCACATCTCTTTCCTGGACCCTTAAAGGTCATTAGAATCTATAACACTTCCAATGCTGGTGCTCAGGTGGACGAGCAGGGAGGCAGGGGGCCTGGGGACAATCAACGTCACCTGGAGGCTGCTGGGGAGAAGCTCTGACCCTCGCCCCAGGGTATGAGGGCTCCCAACTCAGCACTCAGCAGTTACAGAAGAAGGGTCTGCACCCTCAGCACTCCAAGAATGAGGAACGGGACAAAAGGCAGAGGGGGGGTTTGTCCCCAGCAAAGCCCATTAAAAATCCCTGGGAGATAAAAATAGAATCTGGGCAATAAAGTCAAGTCTAACCTTTTTTATCCTTTGTGCTTTGTCTAATTTCACGTGCTCCTAGGGTCCCGCATGCAGAGGTTCCACACCCGGCACTTCAGACCAGATTTCCTAGTGCAGAATGGCTGGGTCGACACCTCAGCTCCTGGGGCCCAGTGCAGACTCCGCGATATAGAGCCTGAGCTACAGCCAACCCGGCCCTCGAGAGCTCCGCCCCCTCCCTCCCACTGACTCTGACAGGATCTCTACACAGCAGCCCAGCCCACAGCCCACGGGGTAGTACATGCTCTCACCTCTCCATTCTCTGATCAAAATATAAAGTTTCCTTTGCTTGTGAACCAAACTCAGTCTCGATCTGTTGGCCCCAATGACACTGGGCAGGGGGACACTTGTTGGGGTCCACTCTGGAGGATCAGTAACAGAAATTGAGACTATTGTAACCTCAATGAACAGTTGTGTGAGCCAAAGTGTAGTTAACATAGAAGAGTGTATAAGGCTCGGGTAAAATAAGATGTTTCTAACACTTCCATTGGATATTTCCATCACTTTATTATAAGCAAGTTCAGTGAAAAGGTTTGTCTTATTTGTCAGCTCAATATTAGAGAAATGAAGTGATTTCTTTCCAAGGATGTACATCTAATAATCTTGGTTAAACCTTCAATCTTGTTTTAAATGCTTTTCCATTGAAAATGATACCTCTCTTTCAGCTCCCCCATTTCTGAGAAGTATAAAATCTTATAATTTATTATTACCAAAGGGGAAAGGTGGGAGGAGGGATAAATTAACAGTTTGGGATTAACACATACACACTGCTATGTATAAAATAGATCATCAACAAGGAACTACTGTATAGCACAGGGAACTACACTCAACATTTTGCAATAACCTATAAGGGGAAATAATCTGAAAAAGAATAGATATTTTTATTGACATCATCTATCAATGACAGTTAAAGTGTAACCTAAGGGAAGCTGGTGGTGAGTGCTTCTGACCCTGAAGACTTCAATCATCTAAAGTTTGGACTCTGCCTACTTCCCAAGGCCCTTAATGAACATATGTGTAGCCGTAGCTTAAAAAATTCCCCAGTTTGGGTTTCGGGGAGACACTGATTTTGAAAAAGCCCTGGTGTTCTCCTTACATGAATGGGACTCTTCCTACTGCTAAAACATGTCTGTCACACCCAGAGGATGGTATACCGTCTGATCGGGAAGAGTTTGGAAAAGGCATCTCATCTCCTCATCTCCTGGTGCTCGGGTTCACCCCTCCAGCGTCTTTACTAACAGTCTCCCCACTTGGAGATGTCAGCACTGTCAACATCCTGTTGCGTACAGTTTGGAATTTGTCCAGAGGATGAAGCGGAAGGATGAGGAACAATGAGAGGCAAGTCCTACGTGTTCAGACAGGCACATGTCACTCTAATTTCCAATCAGGAAGACGAATTGACCAAAGGCTAGGGTTGCCCATGGAAACAGTATAGGGCTTGAGGAAATCCCGCTGCTTTGTGGCCAGTTCCCATAAACACAAGTTGAACAATAGAACTCAGGGGCAGTAAAATTCACAAAACTGCAGAGTTGAAAATATCCATCACTGAAAAATGTCTTGAGGAAAGTCAGAGAAAAGGACTTGTAAGCAAGGGAGAATGGCAGGAAAGGGATTTGAGGAGGTAGAAAGGACTCGCCATTAAGCACAAGAAAAGGAGCTGAACATTGCCAACGTTGCAGTTGGCCAAAAAGGGTGTATGCGTTTTTTTGTGTATATATTCAAGAAAAGAGCGTACACCTTTTTAGCCAACCAAACAGGTGGGCACTGGAAGTCAATACTACAAAAGACATCACTTCGCATCAGTCAGAAGAGCCATCCTCATAAAGCGTAAACAACAGAAATGCAGGACAGGGCAAGGAGAAGAGGGAGCCCTGTGAGACTTATAGTGGAAATGTATATTGCCAACGGCCATTCTGGAGAAGTGTATTGTGTCTACTAAAGCATCTAAACAATGAGCTACAGAGCATAGGGCACTTGCACTCATGGGCGTATATCTTGGGAAAAACAAAAATCGAGAGGACACAGGCACCCCAATGTTTACCCCCTCTCTGTTTAAAAGATCCTCGACTAGGATATAACTTAAATGTCTCTGGAGGGAAAAAATGGATAGAGATGTGGTACTTAGGTAGAGTGGAATATTATTCAGCCTGGAAATCAATGAAATATGGCCAGCTGTAACAACTCCGGAGGAGTTACGTATGATCATTCTAAGTGACAGAATTCAAAAAGAAGAAGACACATATCATAAGATATCACTTAAAGGTGGAATCCAAAATGGCTACACATGAAATAAATTACAAAACAAAAACATAGTCAAATATGTAGAAAACACGCATAAGGCTGCTAAACGGGAAAGGTGGGGAGGGGTGAGGCATCATCCAGGAGGTTGAAATTAGCAAAGATACCATTCCAAATACCAAACTGATAATCAACAAGGCCTACACGGTAGCTAAAAGAACTGCACTCAGCACACTCAAGTCACCGGAAAAGAATATATACGACTGGTAAGAATCTGAAAAAGAATTTATTGATGTCTCTCTGTACGTGAATCAAGTGGATGTACAGCAGCAAGAAACAGAGCTTTGAAAATCAGCTGTAACCAATATAGTAATAAATTGAAAAAAATAAACGACAGAGAGACAGAGAAAACCTCTTACAACTTTTCCTCAGGGACGGTGATGCAACATGGATTGAACACATCTAGACCCACAGCAGGATGAGACATAAGGCTGGAAACTGTTTGCGCTAAGAGAAATGTGAGGTTGGGTGAGGAAATGCACACCCTTTAAAGTAATACTACCTGGTACCCATTCAATGGGTCCCAAATCTGCAGGTTCAAGGGATCTTCCTACAGCTAAAACATGCATGGAAAACCCAGAGGACTGTACACCATGTGATCGGGAGATGTGTCTAAAATGCACCTCATTTATCCTCTCCTGGTGCTCCTGTTCACCATTCCAGCCACGTTACTTAGAAGCTCCCCACTTGGAGAATCAGCACATTTAAACTTCTGTTTCACACATTTTGCAAATTGTGAGGAGGATGAACGGGAAGAGGGGGAACCAATGAGAGAAGAGTTGTAGGGGTTTGGACGGGCACATATCACTCTAATTTCCCATTAAGAATAAGAATTAAAAAAAGGCTCAGCCTGCCTCGCCGGAGCCAAAATAGGGCCTGAAGCAATCCTGCGCGTTTGAGGCCAGCTCACAAAAGAGCAACTTAAAACATGGAGCTCAGGGTCACTGCAATTCACAAACCTGCAGAGTTATAAATGAAAACTAACGTCCAAAAATATGTTGAGGTAAGGCAAAGAAGAGGATCTGAATGCAAGACAGAATTGCAAGAAACAGATTTCAAGAGATAGATTGGACTCGTCTTTAACGCACATGAAAAGCGGCAGAATTTCGACAATGATGCAGTTGGCCCAAAAGGGCGTATGCGATTTTTCCTGATTATATCCAGGAAAAAACGCATACGCACTTTATGGGCAACGAAGCAAGCAAGCAATGCAAATGTGCACAACAAAGAAGTCTCATTTCCCACCGGTCAAAAGGGCCATCCTAAAAAATTGTAAAAACCAGAAATGCAGGACAGGCCATGGAGAACAGGGAGCCTTTATACGCTGATGGGCAGTGTGTGAACTGCCGAGAGCCACTCTGGAGAAGTGTATGGTGGTTCCTAAATCATCTAAAAACAGAGCTACAGAGCATAGGACACTTCCAATCATGGGAGTATATCTAGGGAAGTCTAAAAATCAACAAGACACAAGCACACCACAGTTTAGGGCTACTCTGTTTACAAGAACCTCAACTTCAGTACACCTTAAATATCCCAGGAAAGAGAACAATGGATAAAGAAGATGTGGTACTTATGTACAATGGAATATCTCTTCACCATGAAATCAATGTAATAAGGCTAGTAGAAGGATAAAGAGTGGATTTAGGTCCGATAATACTACTTGAAATAAGTCAAACAGAAAAAGAAACATATCATAAGATATCACTTATAGAGGGAGGGTAAATATGGCTGCACAAGAAATGAATTACAGAACAGAACAGTGTCTCACATTTAGAAAACACACTTATGTCAGCTTAAGGGGAAAGGAGAGGTGGGGTGATGCATAAAACCAGAGTTTGAAATTAGCACAGATACCGTTCAAGAAACCAAATAGGTATTAGACAAGATCTACACCTTGCTCAATGAACTGGCCTCAACACACCCTATACACCGCAGAGAAATATATCTGAGTAATAAGAATCTTAAAACCCATGTATTGATATATCTCCATAAGGGAATCAAGTGTGTGCAGAGCGGCACAAACACAGCAGTGAAAATGAGCTAAACCCCATTATAGAAATAAATTTTAAAAACAAAACGCAGAAACAATGAAAGAGAGAAAAATTCTTACAAAATTCGCTCAGGGGCTGTGATGCAACCTGGATTGACCACATATAAACCCACAGCTGGATAAGACATAAGGCTGGACACTTGGGGCTGAGAGGATTGGTGAGCTTCGGTGAGCAACTGCCGAAAGTTTAATGCAATACTTCATGCTACTCATTCCAAGGGTCCCAACACTCCAGGTTGAAGGGAATCTTCCTACAGCTAAACCATGCTTGGGAAACCCAGCGACTGGTATACCATATGATCGGGAAAGGTTTCTAAAACGCACCACATTTTTCCTCTCCTGGGGCTCCGGATCGACATTCCAGCCGCTTTACTAACAACATCCCCACATGGAGAGTCAATGCCTTTAAGTTCTGGTATCGCACAGTCTTCAGTTAGTGCGGAGGATGAATGGGAATAGGGGGAACCAGTGAGAAACTAGCTGTAGCGGTTTCAATGGGCACATGTCACTCTAATTTCACATCAGTAAGAAGAATGAACCAAAGGCACAGCAAGGTGCCCCAGAAGAAGAATAGGGCTTCAAGGAATCCTGTGGTTATGGGGCAAGATCACAAAACTAAGAGCTGAAAAATGGAGCTAAGGGCCACTGCAATTCAAAAACCTGACTTGCCCAAAAAGGGCGTATGTGTTTTTTCCTGAATATATTCAGGAAAAAACGCATACGCCCTTTTTGGCCAACCAAGCAAGCTTGCAAAGGAAATCTGCACTACAATGAAGTCTCAATTCCCCCTGGTCAAAAGGGCCATCTGAAAAAAGTGTAAAAGGCAGGACAGGCCATGGAGAACTGGGAGCCATCTTATGCTGATGGGCAGGATGTAAATTGCCAACAGCCACTCTGGAGAAGTGTTTGGTGTTTACTGAAACATCTAAAAAACAAAGCAACAGAGCCTAGGGCACTTCCACTTATGGTACTATAGTTTAGGGCAATTAAAGTCAAAAAGACACAGCCACCCCAAAGTTTGGGATGGCTCTGTTTACAAGAACCTCATATACGGTACAAGTTCAATATCGCAGAAAGTGAAAAATGGATAAAGAAGTTGTGGTACTTATGTACAATGCAATATCACTCAGCAATGAAATCTATGTCATCAGGCCCGTAGCAGCATAATGAGTGGACTAAGTACGATGAATCTAACTGAAATAAGTCACACAGAAAAAGAAACATCATAAGATATCACTAATACACGGAATGTAAACTTGGCTACACAGGAACTGAATTCCAAAACAGAACAGGGTCTCAAATTTAGAAACCCAACTTATGCTTGCTTAAGGGGAAAGGTGAGTTGGGGTGCTGCAAAAAACCAGAGATTGAAATGAGCACAGATAAAGTTCCTTAAGCCAAATATGGAATAGACAAGAGCTACTCCTTGCTCAACGAAATGGACTCAACACCCCATATTCAACGCCTAGGAATATACCTGACTAGTAAGAATCATAAAACCTATGGATTTATATATCTCTGTAAGAGAATCAAGAGTGTGTACAGCTGCATTAAAGCAGTGAAAATCAGGTAAATACCATAATAAAAATAAATTTCTTAAACAAAACACAATGACAGTGAAATAGAGAGAAATACTTAAGTAATCATTCAAGGCTTCTGATGCAACCTGCATTTACCACATCTACACCCAGAGCTGGGTGACACATAAGGCTGGACACTTGGGGCTCATAAGATTGGTGAGGTTCGGTGAGCAAATGAAGACCTTTGAAGTCATATTGCATGGTACCCATTCCATGGGTCTCAACTCTCCAGGTTTAAGGGATACTTCCTTCAGCTAAAACATGCATGTGGAACCCAGAGTATGATCAACCGTGTGATCGGGAGACGTGTTCCAATATGTGTCAGTTTTCGTCCCCTGGTACTCGGGTGCAACATGCCAGACGCTTTACTAACACTCTCCCGACTTGGAGAGTCAGTGCCTTTAACCTCCTGTTTGGCCCAGTTTGCAATTTCTGCGGAAGATGAACAGGAATAGGGAGAACCAATGACAGACTAGCTGGAGGTGTCTGGACGGGCAAATTTAACTCTCATTTCCCACCAGGAAGAGGAATTAACCAAAGGCTCAGCGTGCCATGCCGGAAGCAGATTAGGGCCTGAAGCCATCCTGCGGTGTTGCGGCCAGCTCACGAGAAAGCGAGTTGAAGAAAGGAGCTCAGGGGCACTGTAATTCACAAACCTGCAGAGTTATAAATGACAGCTATCGTCCAAAAATATACTGAAGTAAGGCTGCCAAGAGGACTTGAAAGCGGGGCAGAATTGCAGGAAACCGATTTCAGGAGGTAGACTGGAATTGCATTTAAAGCATAGGAAAAGAGGCAGAACGTCCACAATGATGCACTTGGCCAAAAAGGGCGTATGCGTTTTTTCCTGAATATATTCAGGAAAAAACGCATACGCCCTTTTTGGCCAACCAAGCAAGCTGGGAAAGGAAATCTGCACTACAATGAAGTCTCACTTCCCCCCGGTCAAAAGGGCCATCTGAAAAAAGTGTAAAATCCAGAAAGGCAGGACAGGCCATGGAGAACTGGGAGCCTTGTTATGCTGATGGGCGGGATGTAAATTGCCAACAGCCACTCGGGAGAAGTGTATGGTGTTTCCTGAAACATCTAAAAAACAAAGCAACAGAGCCTAGGGCACTTCCACTTATGGTCCTATAGCTTAGGGAAATTAAAATCAAAAACACACAGCCACCCCAAAGGTTGGGACGGCTCTGTTTACAAGAACCTGGTTTACGGTACAAGTTCAATATCGCCGAGAGTGAAAAATGGATAAAGAAGTTGTGGTACTTACGTACAATGCAGTATCACTCAGCAATGAAACCTATGTCATCAGGCCCGTAGCAGCATAATGAGTGGATTCAGGTATGATGATTCTAACTGAAATAAGTCACACAGAAAAAGAAACATCATAAGATATCACTAATACATGGAATGTAACCTTGGCTACACAGGAACTGAATTCCAAAACAGAACAGGGTCTCAAATTTAGAAACCCAACTTATGCTTGCTTAAGGGGAAAGGTGAGTTGGGGTGCTGCATAAAACCAGAGATTGAAATGAGCACAGATAAACTTCCTTAAGCCAAATATGGAATAGACAAGAGCTACTCCTTGCTCAACGAAATGGACTCAACACCCCATATTAAACGCCTAAGAATGTACCTGACTAGGAAGTATCTTAAAACCTATGGACTGCTATGTCTCCGAAAGAGAATCAAGCGTGTGTACAGGGGCATAAACGCAGCAGTGATAGGACTGGAGAAGTTCGGTGAGCAAATGAAGACCCTTTGAAGTCATATTGCATGGTACCCATTCCACGGGTCTCAACTCTCCAGGTTTCAGGTATTCTTCCTTCAGGTAAAACATGCATGTGGAACCCAGAGTATGATCAACCGTGTGATCGGGAGACGTGTTCCAATATGTGTCAGTTTTCGTCCCCTGGTACTCGGGTGCAACATTCCAGACGCTTTACTAACACTCTCCCGACTTGGAGAGTAGTGCCTTTAACCTCCTGTTTGGCCCAGTTTGAAATTTCTGCGGAAGATGAACAGGAATAGGGAGAACCAATGACAGACTAGCTGGAGGTGTCTGGACGGGCAAATTTAACTCTCATTTCCCACCAGGAAGGGGAATTAACCAAAGGCTCAGCGTGCCGTGCCGGAACCAGATTAGGGCCTGAAGCCATCCTGCGGTGTTGCGGCCAGCTCACGAGAAAGCGAGTTGAAGAAAGGAGCTCAGGGGCACTGTAATTCACAAACCTGCAGAGTTATAAATGACAGCTATCGTCCAAAAATATACTGAAGTAAGGCTGCCAAGAGGACTTGAAAGCGGGGCAGAATTGCAGGAAACCGATTTCAGGAGGTAGACTGGAATTGCATTTAAAGCATAGGAAAAGAGGCAGAACGTCCACAATGATGCACTTGGCCAAAAAGGGCGTATGCGTTTTTTCCTGAATATATTCAGGAAAAAACGCATACGCCCTTTTTGGCCAACCAAGCAAGCTTGCAAAGGAAATCTGCACTACAATGAAGTCTCACTTCCCCCCGGTCAAAAGGGCCATCTGAAAAAAGTGTAAAATCCAGAAAGGCAGGACAGGCCATGGAGAACTGGGAGCCTTGTTATGCTGATGGGCGGGATGTAAATTGCCAACAGCCACTCGGGAGAAGTGTATGGTGTTTCCTGAAACATCTAAAAAACAAAGCAACAGAGCCTAGGGCACTTCCACTTATGGTCCTATAGCTTAGGGAAATTAAAATCCAAAACACACAGCCACCCCAAAGGTTGGGACGGCTCTGTTTACAAGAACCTGGTTTACGGTACAAGTTCAATATCGCAGAAAGTGAAAAATGGATAAAGAAGTTGTGGTACTTACGTACAATGCAATATCACTCAGCAATGAAATCTATGTCATCAGGCCCGTAGCAGCATAATGAGTGGATTCAGGTACGATGATTCTAACTGAAATAAGTCTCACAGAAATACAAACATCATAAGATATCACTAATACACGGAATGTAACCTTGGCTACATAGGAACTGAATTCCAAAACAGAACAGGGTCTCAAATTTAGAAACCCAACTTATGCTTGCTTAAGGGGAAAGGTGAGTTGGGGTGCTGCATAAAACCAGAGATTGAAATGAGCACAGATAAACTTCCTTAAGCCAAATATGGAATAGACAAGAGCTACTCCTTGCTCAACGAAATGGACTCAACACCCCATATTAAACGCCTAAGAATGTACCTGACTAGGAAGTATCTTAAAACCTATGGACTGCTATGTCTCCGAAAGAGAATCAAGCGTGTGTACAGGGGCATAAACGCAGCAGTGATAGGATTGCAGAGGTTCGGTAAGCAAATGAAGACCCTTTGAAGTCATATTGCATGGTACCCATTCCACGGGTCTCAACTCTCCAGGTTTAAGGTATTCTTCCTTCAGCTAAAACATGCATGTGGAACCCAGAGTATGATCAACCGTGAGATCGGAAGACGTGTTCAAATATGTCTCAGTTTTCGTCCCCTGGTACTCGGGTGCAACATTCCAGACGCTTTACTAACACTCTCCCGACTTGGAGAGTCAGTGCCTTTAACCTCCTGTTTGGCCCAGTTTGCAATTTCTGCGGAAGATGAACAGGAATAGGGAGAACCAATGACAGACTAGCTGGAGGTGTCTGCACGGGCAAATTTAACTCTCATTTCGCACCAGGAAAAGGAATTAACCAAAGGCTCAGCGTGCCGTGCCGGAACCAGATTAGGGCCTGAAGCAATCGTGCGGTGTTGCGGCCAGCTCACGAGAAAGCGAGTTGAAGAAAGGAGCTCAGGGGCACTGTAATTCACAAACCTGCAGAGTTATAAATGACAGCTATCGTCCAAAAATATACTGAAGTAAGGCTGCCAAGAGGACTTGAAAGCGGGGCAGAATTGCAGGAAACCGATTTCAGGAGGTAGACTGGAATTGCATTGAAAGCATAGGAAAAGAGGCAGAACGTCCACAATGATGCACTTGGCCAAAAAGGGCGTATGCGTTTTTTCCTGAATATATTCAGGAAAAAACGCATACGCCCTTTTTGGCCAACCAAGCAAGCTTGCAAAGGAAATCTGCACTACAATGAAGTCTCACTTCCCCCCGGTCAAAAGGGCCATCTGAAAAAAGTGTAAAATCCAGAAAGGCAGGACAGGCCATGGAGAACTGGGAGCCTTGTTATGCTGATGGGCGGGATGTAAATTGCCAACAGCCACTCGGGAGAAGTGTATGGTGTTTCCTGAAACATCTAAAAAACAAAGCAACAGAGCCTAGGGCACTTCCACTTATGGTCCTATAGCTTAGGGAAATTAAAATCAAAAAGACACAGCCACCCCAAAGGTTGGGACGGCTCTGTTTACAAGAACCTGGTTTACGGTACAAGTTCAATATCGCCGAAAGTGAAAAATGGATAAAGAAGTTGTGGTACTTACGTACAATGCAGTATCACTCAGCAATGAAACCTATGTCATCAGGCCCGTAGCAGCATAATGAGTGGATTCAGGTATGATGATTCTAACTGAAATAAGTCACACAGAAAAAGAAACATCATAAGATATCACTAATACACAGAATGTAACCTTGGCTACACAGGAACTGAATTCCAAAACAGAACAGGGTCTCAAATTTAGAAACCCAACTTATGCTTGCTTAAGGGGAAAGGTGAGTTTGGGTGCTGCATAAAACCAGAGATTGAAATGAGCACAGATAAACTTCCTTAAGCCAAATATGGAATAGACAAGAGCTACTCCTTGCTCAACGAAATGGACTCAACACCCCATATTAAACGCCTAAGAATGTACCTGACTAGGAAGTATCTTAAAACCTATGGACTGCTATGTCTCCGAAAGAGAATCAAGCGTGTGTACAGGGGCATAAACGCAGCAGTGATAGGACTGGAGAGGTTCGGTGAGCAAATGAAGACCCTTTGAAGTCATATTGCATGGTACCCATTCCACGGGTCTCAACTCTCCAGGTTTCAGGTATTCTTCCTTCAGGTAAAACATGCATGTGGAACCCAGAGTATGATCAACCGTGTGATCGGGAGACGTGTTCCAATATGTGTCAGTTTTCGTCCCCTGGTACTCGGGTGCAACATTCCAGACGCTTTACTAACACTCTCCCGACTTGGAGAGTAGTGCCTTTAACCTCCTGTTTGGCCCAGTTTGCAATTTCTGCGGAAGATGAACAGGAATAGGGAGAACCAATGAGAGACTAGCTGGAGGTGTCTGGACGGGCAAATTTAACTCTCATTTCCCACCAGGAAGGGGAATTAACCAAAGGCTCAGCGTGCCGTGCCGGAACCAGATTAGGGCCTGAAGCCATCCTGCGGTGTTGCGGCCAGCTCACGAGAAAGCGAGTTGAAGAAAGGAGCTCAGGGGCACTGTAATTCACAAACCTGCAGAGTTATAAATGACAGCTATCGTCCAAAAATATACTGAAGTAAGGCTGCCAAGAGGACTTGAAAGCGGGGCAGAATTGCAGGAAACCGATTTCAGGAGGTAGACTGGAATTGCATTTAAAGCATAGGAAAAGAGGCAGAACGTCCACAATGATGCACTTGGCCAAAAAGGGCGTATGCGTTTTTTCCTGAATATATTCAGGAAAAAACGCATACGCCCTTTTTGGCCAACCAAGCAAGCTTGCAAAGGAAATCTGCACTACAATGAAGTCTCACTTCCCCCCGGTCAAAAGGGCCATCTGAAAAAAGTGTAAAATCCAGAAAGGCAGGACAGGCCATGGAGAACTGGGAGCCTTGTTATGCTGATGGGCGGGATGTAAATTGCCAACAGCCACTCGGGAGAAGTGTATGGTGTTTCATGAAACATCTAAAAAACAAAGCAACAGAGCCTAGGGCACTTCCACTTATGGTCCTATAGCTTAGGGAAATTAAAATCCAAAACACACAGCCACCCCAAAGGTTGGGACGGCTCTGTTTACAAGAACCTGGTTTACGGTACAAGTTCAATATCGCAGAAAGTGAAAAATGGATAAAGAAGTTGTGGTACTTACGTACAATGCAATATCACTCAGCAATGAAATCTATGTCATCAGGCCCGTAGCAGCATAATGAGTGGATTCAGGTACGATGATTCTAACTGAAATAAGTCTCACAGAAATACAAACATCATAAGATATCACTAATACACGGAATGTAACCTTGGCTACATAGGAACTCAATTCCAAAACAGAACAGGGTCTCAAATTTAGAAACCCAACTTATGCTTGCTTAAGGGGAAAGGTGAGTTGGGGTGCTGCATAAAACCAGAGATTGAAATGAGCACAGATAAAGTTCCTTAAGCCAAATATGGAATAGACAAGAGCTACTCCTTGCTCAACGAAATGGACTCAACACCCCATATTAAACGCCTAAGAATGTACCTGACTAGGAAGTATCTTAAAACCTATGGACTGCTATGTCTCCGAAAGAGAATCAAGCGTGTGTACAGGGGCATAAACGCAGCAGTGATAGGATTGCAGAGGTTCGGTAAGCAAATGAAGACCCTTTGAAGTCATATTGCATGGTACCCATTCCACGGGTCTCAACTCTCCAGGTTTAAGGTATTCTTCCTTCAGCTAAAACATGCATGTGGAACCCAGAGTATGATCAACCGTGAGATCGGAAGACGTGTTCAAATATGTCTCAGTTTTCGTCCCCTGGTACTCGGGTGCAACATTCCAGACGCTTTACTAACACTCTCCCGACTTGGAGAGTCAGTGCCTTTAACCTCCTGTTTGGCCCAGTTTGCAATTTCTGCGGAAGATGAACAGGAATAGGGAGAACCAATGACAGACTAGCTGGAGGTGTCTGCACGGGCAAATTTAACTCTCATTTCGCACCAGGAAAAGGAATTAACCAAAGGCTCAGCGTGCCGTGCCGGAACCAGATTAGGGCCTGAAGCAATCGTGCGGTGTTGCGGCCAGCTCACGAGAAAGCGAGTTGAAGAAAGGAGCTCAGGGGCACTGTAATTCACAAACCTGCAGAGTTATAAATGACAGCTATCGTCCAAAAATATACTGAAGTAAGGCTGCCAAGAGGACTTGAAAGCGGGGCAGAATTGCAGGAAACCGATTTCAGGAGGTAGACTGGAATTGCATTTAAAGCATAGGAAAAGAGGCAGAACGTCCACAATGATGCACTTGGCCAAAAAGGGCGTATGCGTTTTTTCCTGAATATACTCAGGAAAAAACGCATACGCCCTTTTTGGCCAACCAAGCAAGCTTGCAAAGGAAATCTGCACTACAATGAAGTCTCACTTCCCCCCGGTCAAAAGGGCCATCTGAAAAAAGTGTAAAATCCAGAAAGGCAGGACAGGCCATGGAGAACTGGGAGCCTTGTTATGCTGATGGGCGGGATGTAAATTGCCAACAGCCACTCGGGAGAAGTGTATGGTGTTTCCTGAAACATCTAAAAAACAAAGCAACAGAGCCTAGGGCACTTCCACTTATGGTCCTATAGCTTAGGGAAATTAAAATCAAAAAGACACAGCCACCCCAAAGGTTGGGACGGCTCTGTTTACAAGAACCTGGTTTACGGTACAAGTTCAATATCGCCGAAAGTGAAAAATGGATAAAGAAGTTGTGGTACTTACGTACAATGCAGTATCACTCAGCAATGAAATCTATGTCATCAGGCCCGTAGCAGCATAATGAGTGGATTCAGGTATGATGATTCTAACTGAAATAAGTCACACAGAAAAAGAAACATCATAAGATATCACTAATACACAGAATGTAACCTTGGCTACACAGGAACTGAATTCCAAAACAGAACAGGGTCTCAAATTTAGAAACCCAACTTATGCTTGCTTAAGGGGAAAGGTGAGTTGGGGTGCTGCATAAAACCAGAGATTGAAATGAGCACAGATAAAGTTCCTTAAGCCAAATATGGAATAGACAAGAGCTACTCCTTGCTCAACGAAATGGACTCAACACCCCATATTAAACGCCTAAGAATGTACCTGACTAGGAAGTATCTTAAAACCTATGGATTGCTATGTCTCCGAAAGAGAATCAAGCGTGTGTACAGGGGCATAAACGCAGCAGTGATAGGACTGGAGAGGTTCGGTGAGCAAATGAAGACCCTTTGAAGTCATATTGCATGGTACCCATTCCACGGGTCTCAACTCTCCAGGTTTAAGGTATTCTTCCTTCAGGTAAAACATGCATGTGGAACCCAGAGTATGATCAACCGTGTGATCGGGAGACGTGTTCCAATATGTGTCAGTTTTCGTCCCCTGGTACTCGGGTGCAACATTCCAGACGCTTTACTAACACTCTCCCGACTTGGAGAGTCAGTGCCTTTAACCTCCTGTTTGGCCCAGTTTGCAATTTCTGCGGAAGATGAACAGGAATAGGGAGAACCAATGAGAGACTAGCTGGAGGTGTCTGGATGGGCAAATTTAACTCTCATTTCCCACCAGGAAGAGGAATTCACCAAAGGTTCAGCGTGCCGTGCCGGAAGCAGATTAGGGCCTGAAGCCATCCTGCGGTGTTGCGGCCAGCTCACGAGAAAGCGAGTTGA
Organism: Lagenorhynchus albirostris; assembly: GCF_949774975.1. Lineage (NCBI taxonomy): Eukaryota > Metazoa > Chordata > Mammalia > Artiodactyla > Delphinidae > Lagenorhynchus > Lagenorhynchus albirostris. Next base: position 476,424 of record NW_026783529.1, read on the forward strand.
AGAAAGGAGCTCAGGGGCACTGTAATTCACAAACCTGCAGAGTTATAAATGACAGCTATCGTCCAAAAATATACTGAAGTAAGGCTGCCAAGAGGACTTGAAAGCGGGGCAGAATTGCAGGAAACCGATTTCAGGAGGTAGACTGGAATTGCATTTAAAGCATAGGAAAAGAGGCAGAACGTCCACAATGATGCACTTGGCCAAAAAGGGCGTATGCGTTTTTTCCTGAATATATTCAGGAAAAAACGCATACGCCCTTTTTGGCCAACCAAGCAAGCTTGCAAAGGAAATCTGCTCTACAATGAAGTCTCACTTCCCCGCGGTCAAAAGGGCGATCTGAAAAGAGTGTAAAATCCAGAAAGGCAGGACAGGCCATGGAGAACTGGGAGCCTTGTTATGCTGATGGGCGGGATGTAAATTGCCAACAGCCACTCGGGAGAAATGTATGGTGTTTCCTGAAACATCTAAAAAACAAAGCAACAGAGCCTAGGGCACTTCCACTTATGGTCCTATAGCTTAGGGAAATTAAAATCAAAAAGACACAGCCACCCCAAAGGTTGGGACGGCTCTGTTTACAAGAACCTGGTTTACGGTACAATTTCAATATCGCAGAAAGTGAAAAATGGATAAAGAAGTTGTGGTACTTACGTACAATGCAATATCACTCAGCAATGAAATCTATGTCATCAGGCCCGTAGCAGCATAATGAGTGGATTCAGGTATGATGATTCTAACTGAAATAAGTCACACAGAAAAAGAAACATCATAAGATATCACTAATACACGGAATGTAACCTTGGCTACACAGGAACTGAATTCCAAAACAGAACAGGGTCTCAAATTTAGAAACCCAACTTATGCTTGCTTAAGGGGAAAGGTGAGTTGGGGTGCTGCATAAAACCAGAGATTGAAATGAGCACAGATAAAGTTCCTTAAGCCAAATATGGAATAGACAAGAGCTACTCCTTGCTCAACGAAATGGACTCAACACCCCATATTAAACGCCTAAGAATGTACCTGACTAGGAAGTATCTTAAAACCTATGGATTGCTATGTCTCCGAAAGAGAATCAAGCGTGTGTACAGGGGCATAAACGCAGCAGTGATAGGACTGGAGAGGTTCGGTGAGCAAATGAAGACCCTTTGAAGTCATATTGCATGGTACCCATTCCACGGGTCTCAACTCTCCAGGTTTAAGGTATTCTTCCTTCAGCTAAAACATGCATGTGGAACCCAGAGTATGATCAACCGTGTGATCGGGAGACGTGTTCCAATATGTCTCAGTTTTCGTCCCCTGGTACTCGGGTGCAACATTCCAGATGCTTTACTAACACTCTCCCGACTTGGAGAGTCAGTGCCTTTAACCTCCTGTTTGGCCCAGTTTGCAATTTCTGCGGAAGATGAACAGGAATAGGGAGAACCAATGAGAGACCAGCTGGAGGTGTCTGGATGGGCAAATTTAACTCTCATTTCCCACCAGGAAGAGGAATTAACCAAAGGCTCAGCGTGCCGTGCCGGAACCAGATTAGGGCCTGAAGCAATCGTGCGGTGTTGCGGCCAGCTCACGAGAAAGCGAGTTGAAGAAAGGAGCTCAGGGACACTGTAATTCACAAACCTGCAGAGTTATAAATGACAGCTATCGTCCAAAAATATACTGAAGTAAGGCTGCCAAGAGGACTTGAAAGTGGGGCAGAATTGCAGGAAACCGATTTCAGGAGGTAGACTGGAATTGCATTTAAAGCATAGGAAAAGAGGCAGAACGTCCACAATGATGCACTTGGCCAAAAAGGGCGTATGCGTTTTTTCCTGAATATATTCAGGAAAAAACGCATACGCCCTTTTTGGCCAACCAAGCAAGCTTGCAAAGGAAATCTGCACTACAATGAAGTCTCACTTCCCCGCGGTCAAAAGGGCCATCTGAAAAGAGTGTAAAATCCAGAAAGGCAGGACAGGTCATGGAGAACTGGGAGCCTTGTTATGCTGATGGGCGGGATGTAAATTGCCAACAGCCACTTGGGAGAAGTGTATGGTGTTTCCTGAAACATCTAAAAAACAAAGCAACAGAGCCTAGGGCACTTCCACTTATGGTCCTATAGCTTAGGGAAATTAAAATCCAAAACACACAGCCACCCCAAAGGTTGGGACGGCTCTGTTTACAAGAACCTGGTTTACGGTACAAGTTCAATATCGCAGAAAGTGAAAAATGGATAAAGAAGTTGTGGTACTTACGTACAATGCAATATCACTCAGCAATGAAATCTATGTCATCAGGCCCGTAGCAGCATAATGAGTGGATTCAGGTACGATGATTCTAACTGAAATAAGTCTCACAGAAATACAAACATCATAAGATATCACTAATACACGGAATGTAACCTTGGCTACATAGGAACTCAATTCCAAAACAGAACAGGGTCTCAAATTTAGAAACCCAACTTATGCTTGCTTAAGGGGAAAGGTGAGTTGGGGTGCTGCATAAAACCAGAGATTGAAATGAGCACAGATAAAGTTCCTTAAGCCAAATATGGAATAGACAAGAGCTACTCCTTGCTCAACGAAATGGACTCAACACCCCATATTAAACGCCTAAGAATGTACCTGACTAGGAAGTATCTTAAAACCTATGGACTGCTATGTCTCCGAAAGAGAATCAAGCGTGTGTACAGGGGCATAAACGCAGCAGTGATAGGATTGCAGAGGTTCGGTAAGCAAATGAAGACCCTTTGAATTCATATTGCATGGTACCGATTCCACGGGTCTCAACTCTCCAGGTTTAAGGTATTCTTCCTTCAGCTAAAACATGCATGTGGAACCCAGAGTATGATCAACCGTGAGATCGGAAGACGTGTTCAAATATGTCTCAGTTTTCGTCCCCTGGTACTCGGGTGCAACATTCCAGACGCTTTACTAACACTCTCCCGACTTGGAGAGTCAGTGCCTTTAACCTCCTGTTTGGCCCAGTTTGCAATTTCTGCGGAAGATGAACAGGAATAGGGAGAACCAATGACAGACTAGCTGGAGGTGTCTGCACGGGCAAATTTAACTCTCATTTCGCACCAGGAAAAGGAATTAACCAAAGGCTCAGCGTGCCGTGCCGGAACCAGATTAGGGCCTGAAGCAATCGTGCGGTGTTGCGGCCAGCTCACGAGAAAGCGAGTTGAAGAAAGGAGCTCAGGGGCACTGTAATTCACAAACCTGCAGAGTTATAAATGACAGCTATCGTCCAAAAATATACTGAAGTAAGGCTGCCAAGAGGACTTGAAAGCGGGGCAGAATTGCAGGAAACCGATTTCAGGAGGTAGACTGGAATTGCATTTAAAGCATAGGAAAAGAGGCAGAACGTCCACAATGATGCACTTGGCCAAAAAGGGCGTATGCGTTTTTTCCTGAATATATTCAGGAAAAAACGCATACGCCCTTTTTGGCCAACCAAGCAAGCTTGCAAAGGAAATCTGCACTACAATGAAGTCTCACTTCCCCCCGGTCAAAAGGGCCATCTGAAAAAAGTGTAAAATCCAGAAAGGCAGGACAGGCCATGGAGAACTGGGAGCCTTGTTATGCTGATGGGCGGGATGTAAATTGCCAACAGCCACTCGGGAGAAGTGTATGGTGTTTCCTGAAACATCTAAAAAACAAAGCAACAGAGCCTAGGGCACTTCCACTTATGGTCCTATAGCTTAGGGAAATTAAAATCAAAAAGACACAGCCACCCCAAAGGTTGGGACGGCTCTGTTTACAAGAACCTGGTTTACGGTACAAGTTCAATATCGCCGAAAGTGAAAAATGGATAAAGAAGTTGTGGTACTTACGTACAATGCAGTATCACTCAGCAATGAAATCTATGTCATCAGGCCCGTAGCAGCATAATGAGTGGATTCAGGTATGATGATTCTAACTGAAATAAGTCACACAGAAAAAGAAACATCATAAGATATCACTAATACACAGAATGTAACCTTGGCTACACAGGAACTGAATTCCAAAACAGAACAGGGTCTCAAATTTAGAAACCCAACTTATGCTTGCTTAAGGGGAAAGGTGAGTTGGGGTGCTGCATAAAACCAGAGATTGAAATGAGCACAGATAAAGTTCCTTAAGCCAAATATGGAATAGACAAGAGCTACTCCTTGCTCAACGAAATGGACTCAACACCCCATATTAAACGCCTAAGAATGTACCTGACTAGGAAGTATCTTAAAACCTATGGATTGCTATGTCTCCGAAAGAGAATCAAGCGTGTGTACAGGGGCATAAACGCAGCAGTGATAGGACTGGAGAGGTTCGGTGAGCAAATGAAGACCCTTTGAAGTCATATTGCATGGTACCCATTCCACGGGTCTCAACTCTCCAGGTTTAAGGTATTCTTCCTTCAGCTAAAACATGCATGTGGAACCCAGAGTATGATCAACCGTGTGATCGGGAGACGTGTTCCAATATGTGTCAGTTTTCGTCCCCTGGTACTCGGGTGCAACATTCCAGACGCTTTACTAACACTCTCCCGACTTGGAGAGTAGTGCCTTTAACCTCCTGTTTGGCCCAGTTTGCAATTTCTGCGGAAGATGAACAGGAATAGGGAGAACCAATGAGAGACTAGCTGGAGGTGTCTGGACGGGCAAATTTAACTCTCATTTCCCACCAGGAAGAGGAATTAACCAAAGGCTCAGCGTGCCGTGCCGGAACCAGATTAGGGCCTGAAGCCATCCTGCGGTGTTGCGGCCACCTCACGAGAAAGCGTGTTGAAGAAAGGAGCTCAGGGGCACTGTAATTCACAAACCTGCAGAGTTATAAATGACAGCTATCGTCCAAAAATATACTGAAGTAAGGCTGCCAAGAGGACTTGAAAGCGGGGCAGAATTGCAGGAAACCGATTTCAGGAGGTAGACTGGAATTGCATTTAAAGCATAGGAAAAGAGGCAGAACGTCCACAATGATGCACTTGGCCAAAAAGGGCGTATGCGTTTTTTCCTGAATATATTCAGGAAAAAACGCATACGCCCTTTTTGGCCAACCAAGCAAGCTTGCAAAGGAAATCTGCACTACAATGAAGTCTCACTTCCCCCCGGTCAAAAGGGCCATCTGAAAAAAGTGTAAAATCCAGAAAGGCAGGACAGGCCATGGAGAACTGGGAGCCTTGTTATGCTGATGGGCGGGATGTAAATTGCCAACAGCCACTCGGGAGAAGTGTATGGTGTTTCCTGAAACATCTAAAAAACAAAGCAACAGAGCCTAGGGCACTTCCACTTATGGTCCTATAGATTAGGGAAATTAAAATCAAAAAGACACAGACACCCCAACGGTTGGGACGGCTCTGTTTACAAGAACCTGGTTTACGGTACAAGTTCAATATTGCAGAAAGTGAAAAATGGATAAAGAAGTTGTGGTACTTACGTACAATGCAGTATCACTCAGCAATGAAATCTATGTCATCAGGCCCGTAGCAGCATAATGAGTGGATTCAGGTATGATGATTCTAACTGAAATAAGTCACACAGAAAAAGAAACATCATAAGATATCACTAATACACGGAATGTAACCTTGGCTACACAGGAACTGAATTCCAAAACAGAACAGGGTCTCAAATTTAGAAACCCAACTTATGCTTGCTTAAGGGGAAAGGTGAGTTGGGGTGCTGCATAAAACCAGAGATTGAAATGAGCACAGATAAAGTTCCTTAAGCCAAATATGGAATAGACAAGAGCTACTCCTTGCTCAAAGAAATGGACTCAACACCCCATATTAAACGCCTAAGAATGTACCTGACTAGGAAGTATCTTAAAACCTATGGATTGCTATGTCTCCGAAAGAGAATCAAGCGTGTGTACAGGGGCATAAACGCAGCAGTGATAGGACTGGAGAGGTTCGGTGAGCAAATGAAGACCCTTTGAAGTCATATTGCATGGTACCCATTCCACGGGTCTCAACTCTCCAGGTTTAAGGTATTCTTCCTTCAGCTAAAACATGCATGTGGAACCCAGAGTATGATCAACCGTGTGATCGGGAGACGTGTTCCAATATGTGTCAGTTTTCGTACCCTGGTACTCGGGTGCAACATTCCAGACGCTTTACTAACACTCTCCCGACTTGGAGAGTCAGTGCCTTTAACCTCCTGTTTGGCCCAGTTTGCAATTTCTGCGGAAGATGAACAGGAATAGGGAGAACCAATGACAGACTAGCTGGAGGTGTCTGCACGGGCAAATTTATCTCTCATTTCGCACCAGGAAAAGGAATTAACCAAAGGCTCAGCGTGCCGTGCCGGAACCAGATTAGGGCCTGAAGCCATCCTGCGGTGTTGCGGCCAGCTCACGAGAAAGCGAGTTGAAGAAAGGAGCTCAGGGGCACTGTAATTCACAAACCTGCAGAGTTATAAATGACAGCTATCGTCCAAAAATATACTGAAGTAAGGCTGCCAAGAGGACTTGAAAGCGGGGCAGAATTGCAGGAAACCGATTTCAGGAGGTAGACTGGAATTGCATTGAAAGCATAGGAAAAGAGGCAGAACGTCCACAATGATGCACTTGGCCAAAAAGGGCGTATGCGTTTTTTCCTGAATATATTCAGGAAAAAACGCATACGCCCTTTTTGGCCAACCAAGCAAGCTTGCAAAGGAAATCTGCACTACAATGAAGTCTCACTTACCCCCGGTCAAAAGGGCCATCTGAAAAAAGTGTAAAATCCAGAAAGGCAGGACAGGCCATGGAGAACTGGGAGCCTTGTTATGCTGATGGGCGGGATGTCAATTGCCAACAGCCACTCGGGAGAAGTGTATGGTGTTTCCTGAAACATCTAAAAAACAAAGCAACAGAGCCTAGGGCACTTCCACTTATGGTCCTATAGCTTAGGGAAATTAAAATCAAAAAGACACAGCAACCACAAAGGTTGGGACGGCTCTGTTTACAACAACCTGGTTTACGGTACAAGTTCAATATCGCAGAAAGTGAAAAATGGATAAAGAAGTTGTGGTACTTACGTACAATGCAGTATCACTCAGCAATGAAATCTATGTCATCAGGCCCGTAGCAGCATAATGAGTGGATTCAGGTATGATGATTCTAACTGAAATAAGTCACACAGAAAAAGAAACATCATAAGATATCACTAATACACGGAATGTAAACTTGGCTACACATGAACTGAATTACAAAACAGAACAGGGTCTCAAATTTAGAAACCCAACTTATGCTTGCTTAAGGGGAAAGCTGAGTTGGGGAGCTGCATAAAACCAGAGATTGAAATGAGCACAGATAAATTTCCTTAAGCCAAATATGGAATAGACTAGAGCTACTCCTTGCTCAACGAAATGGATTCAACACCCCATATTAAACACCTAAGTAATACCTGACCAGGAAGTATCTTAAAACCTATGGACTGCTATGTCTCCGAAAGAGAATCAAGCGAGTGTACAGGGGCATAAACGCAGCAGTGATAGGATTGGAGAGGTTCGGTGAGCAAATGAAGAACCTTTGAAGTCATATTGCATGGTACCCATTCCACGGGTCTCAACTCTCCAGGTTTAAGGTATTCTTCCTTCAGCTAAAACATGCATGTGGAACCCAGAGTATGATCAACCGTGTGATCGGGAGACGTGTTCCAATATGTGTCAGTTTCCGTCCCCTGGTACTCGGGTGCAACATTCCAGACGCTTTACTAACACTCTCCCGACTTGGAGAGTCAGTGCCTTTAACCTCCTGTTTGGCCCAGTTTGCAATTTCTGCGGAAGATGAACAGGAATAGGGAGAACCAATGACAGACTAGCTGGAGGTGTCTGGACGGGCAAATTTAACTCTCATTTCCCACCAGGAAGGGGAATTAACCAAAGGCTCAGCGTGCCGTGCCGGAACCAGATTAGGGCCTGAAGCCATCCTGCGGTGTTGCGGCCAGCTCACGAGAAAGCGAGTTGAAGAAAGGAGCTCAGGGGCACTGTAATTCACAAACCTGCAGAGTTATAAATGACAGCTATCGTCCAAAAATATACTGAAGTAAGGCTGCCAAGAGGACTTGAAAGCGGGGCAGAATTGCAGGAAACCGATTTCAGGAGGTAGACTGGAATTGCATTGAAAGCATAGGAAAAGAGGCAGAACGTCCACAATGATGCACTTGGCCAAAAAGGGCGTATGCGTTTTTTCCTGAATATATTCAGGAAAAAACGCATACGCCCTTTTTGGCCAACCAAGCAAGCTGGGAAAGGAAATCTGCACTACAATGAAGTCTCACTTCCCCGCGGTCAAAAGGGCCATCTGAAAAAAGTGTAAAATCCAGAAAGGCAGGACAGGCCATGGAGAACTGGGAGCCTTGTTATGCTGGTGGGCGGGATGTAAATTGCCAACAGCCACTCGGGAGAAGTGTATGGTGTTTCCTGAAACATCTAAAAAACAAAGCAACAGAGCCTAGGGCACTTCCACTTATGGTCCTATAGCTTAGGGAAATTAAAATCAAAAAGACACAGCCACCCCAAAGGTTGGGACGGCTCTGTTTACAAGAACCTGGTTTACGGTACAAGTTCAATATCGCAGAAAGTGAAAAATGGATAAAGAAGTTGTGGTACTTACGTACAATGCAGTATCACTCAGCAATGAAATCTATGTCATCAGGCCCGTAGCAGCATAATGAGTGGATTCAGGTATGATGATTCTAACTGAAATAAGTCACACAGAAAAAGAAACATCATAAGGTATCACTAATACACGGAATGTAACCTTGGCTACACAGGAACTGAATTCCAAAACAGAACAGGGTCTCAAATTTAGAAACCCAACTTATGCTTGCTTAAGGGGAAAGGTGAGTTGGGGTGCTGCATAAAACCAGAGATTGAAATGAGCACAGATAAATTTCCTTAAGCCAAATATGGAATAGACTAGAGCTACTCCTTGCTCAACGAAATGGATTCAACACCCCATATTAAACACCTAAGTAATACCTGACCAGGAAGTATCTTAAAACCTATGGACTGCTATGTCTCCGAAAGAGAATCAAGCGAGTGTACAGGGGCATAAACGCAGCAGTGATAGGATTGGAGAGGTTCGGTGAGCAAATGAAGACCCTTTGAAGTCATATTGCATGGTACCCATTCCACGGGTCTCAACTCTCCAGGTTTAAGGTATTCTTCCTTCAGCTAAAACATGCATGTGGAACCCAGAGTATGATCAACCGTGTGATCGGGAGACGTGTTCCAATATGTGTCAGTTTTCGTCCCCTGGTACTCGGGTGCAACATGCCAGACGCTTTACTAACACTCTCCCGACTTGGAGAGTCAGTGCCTTTAACCTCCTGTTTGGCCCAGTTTGCAATTTCTGCGGAAGATGAACAGGAATAGGGAGAACCAATGAGAGACTAGCTGGAGGTGTCTGGACGGGCAAATTTAACTCTCATTTCCCACCAGGAAGAGGAATTAACCAAAGGCTCAGCGTGCCGTGCCAGAACCAGATTAGGGCCTGAAGCAATCATGCGGTGTTGCGGCCAGCTCACGAGAAAGCGAGTTGAAGAAAGGAGCTCAGGGACACTGTAATTCACAAACCTGCAGAGTTATAAATGACAGCTATCGTCCAAAAATATACTGAAGTAAGGCTGCCAAGAGGACTTGAAAGCGGGGCAGAATTGCAGGAAACCGATTTCAGGAGGTAGACTGGAATTGCATTGAAAGCATAGGAAAAGAGGCAGAACGTCCACAATGATGCACTTGGCCAAAAAGGGCGTATGCGTATTTTCCTGAATATATTCAGGAAAAAACGCATACGCACTTTTTGGCCAACCAAGCAAGCTTGCAAAGGAAATCTGCTCTACAATGAAGTCTCACTTCCCCCCGGTCAAAAGGGCCATCTGAAAAAAGTGTAAAATTCAGAAAGGCAGGACAGGCCATGGAGAACTGGGAGCCTTGTTATGCTGATGGGCGGGATGTAAATTGCAAACAGCCACTTGGAAGAAGTGTATGGTGTTTCCTGAAACATGTAAAAAACAAAGCAACAGAGCCTAGGGCACTTCCACTTATGGTCCTATAGCTTAGGGAAATTAAAATCAAAAGACACAGCCACCCCAAAGGTTGGGACGGCTCTGTTTACAAGAACCTGGTTTACGGTACAAGTTCAATATCGCAGAAAGTGAAAAATGGATAAAGAAGTTGTGGTACTTACGTACAATGCAATATCACTCAGCAATGAAATCTATGTCATCAGGCCCGTAGCAGCATAATGAGTGGATTCAGGTATGATTATTCTAACTGAAATAAGTCACACAGAAAAAGAAACATCATAAGATATCACTAATACACGGAATGTAACCTTGGCTACACAGGAACTGAATTACAAAACAGAACAGGGTCTCAAATTTAGAAACCCAACTTATGCTTGCTTAAGGGGAAAGGTGAGTTGGGGTGCTGCATAAAACCAGAGATTGAAATGAGCACAGATAAAGTTCCTTAAGCCAAATATGGAATAGACAAGAGCTACTCCTTGCTCAACGAAATGGACTCAACACCCCATATTAAACGCCTAAGAATGTACCTGACTAGGAAGTATCTTAAAACCTATGGATTGCTATGTCTCCGAAAGAGAATCAAGCGTGTGTACAGGGGCATAAACGCAGCAGTGATAGGACTGGAGAAGTTCGGTGAGCAAATGAAGACCCTTTGAAGTCATATTGCATGGTACCCATTCCACGGGTTTCAACTCTCCAGGTTTCAGGTATTCTTCTTTCAGGTAAAACATGCATGTGGAACCCAGAGTATGATCAACCGTGTGATCGGGAGACGTGTTCCAATATGTGTCAGTTTCCGTCCCCTGGTACTCGGGTGCAACATTCCAGACGCTTTACTAACACTCTCCCGACTTGGAGAGTCAGTGCCTTTAACCTCCTGTTTGGCCCAGTTTGCAATTTCTGCGGAAGATGAACAGGAATAGGGAGAACCAATGACAGACTAGCTGGAGGTGTCTGGACGGGCAAATTTAACTCTCATTTCCCACCAGGAAGGGGAATTAACCAAAGGCTCAGCATGCCGTGCCGGAACCAGATTAGGGCCTGAAGCCATCCTGCGGTGTTGCGGCCAGCTCACGAGAAAGCGAGTTGAAGAAAGGAGCTCAGGGGCACTGTAATTCACAAACCTGCAGAGTTATAAATGACAGCTATCGTCCAAAAATATACTGAAGTAAGGCTGCCAAGAGGACTTGAAAGCGGGGCAGAATTGCAGGAAACCGATTTCAGGAGGTAGACTGGAATTGCATTTAAAGCATAGGAAAAGAGGCAGAACGTCCACAATGATGCACTTGGCCAAAAAGGGCGTATGCGTTTTTTCCTGAATATATTCAGGAAAAAACGCATACGCACTTTTTGGCCAACCAAGCAAGCTTGCAAAGGAAATCTGCTCTACAATGAAGTCTCACTTCCCCCCGGTCAAAAGGGCCATCTGAAAAAAGTGTAAAATTCAGAAAGGCAGGACAGGCCATGGAGAACTGGGAGCCTTGTTATGCTGATGGGCGGGATGTAAATTGCAAACAGCCACTTGGAAGAAGTGTATGGTGTTTCCTGAAACATGTAAAAAACAAAGCAACAGACCCTAGGGCACTTCCACTTATGGTCCTATAGCTTAGGGAAATTAAAATCAAAAGACACAGCCACCCCAAAGGTTGGGACGGCTCTGTTTACAAGAACCTGGTTTACGGTACAAGTTCAATATCGCAGAAAGTGAAAAATGGATAAAGAAGTTGTGGTACTTACGTACAATGCAATATCACTCAGCAATGAAATCTATGTCATCAGGCCCGTAGCAGCATAATGAGTGGATTCAGGTATGATGATTCTAACTGAAATAAGTCACACAGAAAAAGAAACATCATAAGATATCACTAATACACGGAATGTAACCTTGGCTACACAGGAACTGAATTACAAAACAGAACAGGGTCTCAAATTTAGAAACCCAACTTATGCTTGCTTAAGGGGAAAGGTGAGTTGGGGTGCTGCATAAAACCAGAGATTGAAATGAGCACAGATAAAGTTCCTTAAGCCAAATATGGAATAGACAAGAGCTACTCCTTGCTCAACGAAATGGACTCAACACCCCATATTAAACGCCTAAGAATGTACCTGACTAGGAAGTATCTTAAAACCTATGGATTGCTATGTCTCCGAAAGAGAATCAAGCGTGTGTACAGGGGCATAAACGCAGCAGTGATAGGACTGGAGAAGTTCGGTGAGCAAATGAAGACCCTTTGAAGTCATATTGCATGGTACCCATTCCACGGGTCTCAACTCTCCAGGTTTCAGGTATTCTTCTTTCAGGTAAAACATGCATGTGGAACCCAGAGTATGATCAACCGTGTGATCGGGAGACGTGTTCCAATATGTGTCAGTTTCCGTCCCCTGGTACTCGGGTGCAACATTCCAGACGCTTTACTAACACTCTCCCGACTTGGAGAGTCAGTGCCTTTAACCTCCTGTTTGGCCCAGTTTGCAATTTCTGCGGAAGATGAACAGGAATAGGGAGAACCAATGACAGACTAGCTGGAGGTGTCTGGACGGGCAAATTTAACTCTCATTTCCCACCAGGAAGGGGAATTAACCAAAGGCTCAGCGTGCCGTGCCGGAACCAGATTAGGGCCTGAAGCCATCCTGCGGTGTTGCGGCCAGCTCACGAGAAAGCGAGTTGAAGAAAGGAGCTCAGGGGCACTGTAATTCACAAACCTGCAGAGTTATAAATGACAGCTATCGTCCAAAAATATACTGAAGTAAGGCTGCCAAGAGGACTTGAAAGCGGGGCAGAATTGCAGGAAACCGATTTCAGGAGGTAGACTGGAATTGCATTTAAAGCATAGGAAAAGAGGCAGAACGTCCACAATGATGCACTTGGCCAAAAAGTGCGTATGCGTTTTTTCCTGAATATATTCAGGAAAAAACGCATACGCCCTTTTTGGCCAACCAAGCAAGCTGGGAAAGGAAATCTGCACTACAATGAAGTCTCACTTCCCCGCGGTCAAAAGGGCCATCTGAAAAAAGTGTAAAATCCAGAAAGGCAGGACAGGCCATGGAGAACTGGGAGCCTTGTTATGCTGATGGGCGGGATGTAAATTGCCAACAGCCACTCGGGAGAAGTGTATGGTGTTTCCTGAAACATCTAAAAAACAAAGCAACAGAGCCTAGGGCACTTCCACTTATGGTCCTATAGCTTAGGGAAATTAAAATCAAAAAGACAGAGCCACCCAAATGGTTGGGACGGCTCTGTTTACAAGAACCTGGTTTATGGTACAAGTTCAATATCGCAGAAAGTGAAAAATGGATAAAGAAGTTGTGGTACTTACGTACAATGCAATATCACTCAGCAATGAAATCTATGTCATCAGGCCCGTAGCAGCATAATGAGTGGATTCAGGTACGATGATTCTAACTGAAATAAGTCACACAGAAAAAGAAACATCATAAGATATCACTAATACATGGAATGTAAACTTGGCTACACAGGAACTGAATTACAAAACAGAACAGGGTCTCAAATTTAGAAACCGAACTTATGCTTGCTTAAGGGGAAAAGTGAGTTGGGGTGCTGCATAAAACCAGAGATTGAAATGAGCACAGATAAAGTTCCTTAAGCCAAATATGGAATAGACAAGAGTTACTCCTTGCTCAAAGAAATGGACTCAACACCCCATATTAAACGCCTAAGAATGTACCTGACTAGGAAGTATCTTAAAACCTATGGATTGCTATGTCTCCGAAAGAGAATCAAGCGTGTGTACAGGGGCATAAACGCAGCAGTGATAGGACTGGAGAGGTTCGGTGAGCAAATGAAGACCCTTTGAAGTCATATTGCATGGTACCCATTCCACGGGTCTCAACTCTCCAGGTTTAAGGTATTCTTCCTTCAGCTAAAACATGCATGTGGAACCCAGAGTATGATCAACCATGTGATCGGGAGACGTGTTCCAATATGTCTCAGTTTCCGTCCCCTGGTACTCGGGTGCAACATTCCAGACGCTTTACTAACACTCTCCCGACTTGGAGAGTCAGTGCCTTTAACCTCCTGTTTGGCCCAGTTTGCAATTTCTGCGGAAGATGAACAGGAATAGGGAGAACCAATGAGAGACTAGCTGGAGGTGTCTGGACGGGCAAATTTAACTCTCATTTCCCACCAGGAAGAGGAATTAACCAAAGGCTCAGCGTGCCGTGCCGGAACCAGATTAGGGCCTGAAGCCATCCTGCGGTGTTGCGGCCAGCTCACGAGAAAGCGAGTTGAAGAAAGGAGCTCAGGGGCACTGTAATTCACAAACCTGCAGAGTTATAAATGACAGCTATCGTCCAAAAATATACTGAAGTAAGGCTGCCAAGAGGACTTGAAAGCGGGGCAGAATTGCAGGAAACCGATTTCAGGAGGTAGACTGGAATTGCATTGAAAGCATAGGAAAAGAGGCAGAACGTCCACAATGATGCACTTGGCCAAAAAGGGCGTATGCGTTTTTTCCTGAATATATTCAGGAAAAAACGCATACGCCCTTTTTGGCCAACCAAGCAAGCTTGCAAAGGAAATCTGCACTACAACGAAGTCTCACTTCCCCCCGGTCAAAAGGGCCATCTGAAAAAAGTGTAAAATCCAGAAAGGCAGGACAGGCCATGGAGAACTGGGAGCCTTGTTATGCTGATGGGCGGGATGTAAATTGCCAACAGCCACTCGGGAGAAGTGTATGGTGTTTCCTGAAACATCTAAAAAACAAAGCAACAGAGCCTAGGGCACTTCCACTTATGGTCCTATAGCATAGGGAAATTAAAATCAAAAAGACACAGCCACCCCAAAGGTTGGGACGGCTCTGTTTACAAGAACCTGGTTTATGGTACAAGTTCAATATTGCAGAAAGTGAAAAATGGATAAAGAAGTTGTGGTACCTACGTACAATGCAGTATCACTCAGCAATGAAATCTGTGTCATCAGGCCCGTAGCAGCATAATGAGTGGATTCAGGTATGATGATTCTAACTGAAATAAGTCACACAGAAAAAGAAACATCATAAGATATCACTAATACACGGAATGTAACCTCGGCTACACAGGAACTGAATTCCAAAACAGAACAGGGTCGCAAATTTAGAAACCCAACTTATGCTTGCTTAAGGGGAAAGGTGAGTTGGGGTGCTGCATAAAACCAGAGATTGAAATGAGCACAGATAAAGTTCCTTAAGCCAAATATGGAATAGACAAGAGCTACTCCTTGCTCAACGAAATGGACACAACACCCCATATTAAACGCCTAAGAATGTACCTGACTAGGAAGTATCTTAAAACCTATGGATTGCTATGTCTCCGAAAGAGAATCAAGCGTGTGTACAGGGGCATAAACGCAGCAGTGATAGGACTGGAGAGGTTCGGTGAGCAAATGAAGACCCTTTGAAGTTATATTGCATGGTACCCATTCCACGGGTCTCAACTCTCCAGGTTTAAGGTATTCTTCCTTCAGCTAAAACATGCATGTGGAACCCAGAGTATGATCAACCGTGTGATCGGGAGACGTGTTCCAATATGTCTCAGTTTTCGTCCCCTGGTACTCGGGTGCAACATTCCAGACGCTTTACTAACACTCTCCCGACTTGGAGAGTAGTGCCTTTAACCTCTTGTTTGGCCCAGTTTGCAATATCTGCGGAAGATGAACAGGAATAGGGAGAACCAATGAGAGACTAGCTGGAGGTGTCTGGACGGGCAAATTTAACTCTCATTTCGCACCAGGAAGAGTCATTAACCAAAGGCTCAGCGTGCCGTGCCGGAAGCAGATTAGGGCCTGAAGCCATCCTGCGGTGTTGCGGCCAGCTCACGAGAAAGCGAGTTGAAGAAAGGAGCTCAGGGGCACTGTAATTCACAAACCTGCAGAGTTATAAATGACAGCTATCGTCCAAAAATATACTGAAGTAAGGCTGCCAAGAGGACTTGAAAGCGGGGCAGAATTGCAGGAAACCGATTTCAGGAGGTAGACTGGAATTGCATTTAAAGCATAGGAAAAGAGGCAGAACGTCCACAATGATGCACTTGGCCAAAAAGAGCATATGCGTTTTTTCCTGAATACATTCAGGAAAAAACGCATACGCCCTTTTTGGCCAACCAAGCAAGCTTGCAAAGGAAATCTGCACTACAATGAAGTCTCACTTCCCCCCCGGTCAAAAGGGCCATCTGAAAAAAGTGTAAAATCCAGAAAGGCAGGACAGGCCATGGAGAACTGGGAGCCTTGTTATGCTGATGGGCGGGATGTAAATTGCCAACAGCCACTGGGGAGAAGTGTATGGTGTTTCCTGAAACATCTAAAAAACAAAGCAACAGAGACTAGGGCACTTCCACTTATGGTCCTATAGCTTAGGGAAATTAAAATCAAAAAGACAGAGCCACCCAAAAGGTTGGGACGGCTCTGTTTACAAGAACCTGGTTTACGGTACAAGTTCAATATCGCAGAAAGTGAAAAATGGATAAAGAAGTTGTGGTACTTACGTACAATGCAATATCACTCAGCAAGGAAATCTATGTCATCAGGCCCGTAGCAGCAAAATGAGTGGATTCAGGTACGATGATTCTAACTGAAATAAGTCACACAGAAAAAGAAACATCATAAGATATCACTAATACATGGAATGTAAACTTGGCTACACAGGAACTGAATTACAAAACAGAACAGGGTCTCAAATTTAGAAACCCAACTTATGCTTGCTTAAGGGGAAAGGTGAGTTGGGGTGCTGCATAAAACCAGAGATTGAAATGAGCACAGATAAAGTTCCTTAAGCCAAATATGGAATAGAAAAGAGCTACTCCTTGCTCAACGAAATGGACTCAACACCCCATATTAAACGCCTAAGAATGTACCTGACTAGGAAGTATCTTAAAACCTATGGATTGCTATGTCTCTGAAAGAGAATCAAGCGTGTGTACAGGGGCATAAACGCAGCAGTGATAGGACTGGAGAGGTTCGGTGAGCAAATGAAGACCCTTTGAAGTCATATTGCATGGTACCCATTCCACGGGTCTCAACTCTCCAGGTTTAAGGTATTCTTCCTTCAGCTAAAACATGCATGTGGAACCCAGAGTATGATCAACCGTGTGATCGGGAGACGTGTTCCAATATGTCTCAGTTTTCGTCCCCTGGTACTCGGGTGCAACATTCCAGACGCTTTACTAACACTCTCCCGACTTGGAGAGTAGTGCCTTTAACCTCTTGTTTGGCCCAGTTTGCAATATCTGCGGAAGATGAACAGGAATAGGGAGAACCAATGAGAGACTAGCTGGAGGTGTCTGGACGGGCAAATTTAACTCTCATTTCGCACCAGGAAGAGTCATTAACCAAAGGCTCAGCGTGCCGTGCCGGAAGCAGATTAGGGCCTGAAGCCATCCTGCGGTGTTGCGGCCAGCTCACGAGAAAGCGAGTTGAAGAAAGGAGCTCAGGGGCACTGTAATTCACAAACCTGCAGAGTTATAAATGACAGCTATCGTCCAAAAATATACTGAAGTAAGGCTGCCAAGAGGACTTGAAAGCGGGGCAGAATTGCAGGAAACCGATTTCAGGAGGTAGACTGGAATTGCATTTAAAGCATAGGAAAAGAGGCAGAACGTCCACAATGATGCACTTGGCCAAAAAGAGCATATGCGTTTTTTCCTGAATACATTCAGGAAAAAACGCATACGCCCTTTTTGGCCAACCAAGCAAGCTTGCAAAGGAAATCTGCACTACAATGAAGTCTCACTTCCCCCCGGTCAAAAGGGCCATCTGAAAAAAGTGTAAAATCCAGAAAGGCAGGACAGGCCATGGAGAACTGGGAGCCTTGTTATGCTGATGGGCGGGATGTAAATTGCCAACAGCCACTGGGGAGAAGTGTATGGTGTTTCCTGAAACATCTAAAAAACAAAGCAACAGAGACTAGGGCACTTCCACTTATGGTCCTATAGCTTAGGGAAATTAAAATCAAAAAGACAGAGCCACCCAAAAGGTTGGGACGGCTCTGTTTACAAGAACCTGGTTTACGGTACAAGTTCAATATCGCAGAAAGTGAAAAATGGATAAAGAAGTTGTGGTACTTACGTACAATGCAATATCACTCAGCAAGGAAATCTATGTCATCAGGCCCGTAGCAGCATAATGAGTGGATTCAGGTACGATGATTCTAACTGAAATAAGTCACACAGAAAAAGAAACATCATAAGATATCACTAATACACGGAATGTAAACTTGGCTACACAGGAACTGAATTACAAAACAGAACAGGGTCTCAAATTTAGAAACCCAACTTATGCTTGCTTAAGGGGAAAGGTGAGTTGGGGTGCTGCATAAAACCAGAGATTGAAATGAGCACAGATAAAGTTCCTTAAGCCAAATATGGAATAGACAAGAGCTACTCCTTGCTCAACGAAATGGACTCAACACCCCATATTAAACGCCTAAGAATGTACCTGACTAGGAAGTATCTTAAAACCTATGGATTGCTATGTCTCCGAAAGAGAATCAAGCGTGTGTACAGGGGCATAAACGCAGCAGTGATAGGACTGGAGAGGTTCGGTGAGCAAATGAAGACCCTTTGAAGTCATATTGCATGGTACCCATTCCACGGGTCTCAACTCTCCAGGTTTAAGGTATTCTTCCTTCAGCTAAAACATGCATGTGGAACCCAGAGTATGATCAACCGTGTGATCGGGAGACGTGTTCCAATATGTGTCAGTTTCCGTCCCCTGGTACTCGGGTGCAACATTCCAGACGCTTTACTAACACTCTCCCGACTTGGAGAGTCAGTGCCTTTAACCTCCTGTTTGGCCCAGTTTGCAATTTCTGCGGAAGATGAACAGGAATAGGGAGAACCAATGACAGACTAGCTGGAGGTGTCTGGACGGGCAAATTTAACTCTCATTTCCCACCAGGAAGAGGAATTAACCAAAGGCTCAGCGTGCCATGCCGGAACCAGAATAGGGCCTGAAGCCATCCTGCGGTGTTGCGGCCAGCTCACGAGAAAGCGAGTTGAAGAAAGGAGCTCAGGGGCACTGTAATTCACAAACCTGCAGAGTTATAAATGACAGCTATCGTCCAAAAATATACTGAAGTAAGGCTGCCAAGAGGACTTGAAAGCGGGGCAGAATTGCAGGAAACCGATTTCAGGAGGTACACTGGAATTGCATTCAAAGCATAGGAAAAGAGGCAGAACGTCCACAATGATGCACTTGGCCAAAAAGGGCGTATGCGTTTTTTCCTGAATATATTCAGGAAAAAACGCATACGCCCTTTTTGGCCAACCAAGCAAGCTTGCAAAGGAAATCTGCACTACAATGAAGTCTCACTTCCCCCCGGTCAAAAGGGCCATCTGAAAAAAGTGTAAAATCCAGAAAGGCAGGACAGGCCATGGAGAACTGGGAGCCTTGTTATGCTGATGGGCGGGATGTAAATTGCCAACAGCCACTCGGGAGAAGTGTATGGTGTTTCCTGAAACATCTAAAAAACAAAGCAACAGAGCCTAGGGCACTTCCACTTATGGTCCTATAGCTTAGGGAAATTAAAATCAAAAAGACACAGCCACCCCAAAGGTTGGGACGGCTCTGTTTACAAGAACCTGGTTTACGGTACAAGTTCAATATCGCAGAAAGTGAAAAATGGATAAAGAAGTTGTGGTACTTACGTACAATGCAGTATCACTCAGCAATGAAATCTATGTCATCAGGCCCGTAGCAGCATAATGAGTGGATTCAGGTATGATGATTCTAACTGAAATAAGTCACACAGAAAAAGAAACATCATAAGATATCACTAATACACGGAATGTAAACTTGGCTACACAGGAACTGAATTCCAAAACAGAACAGGGTCTCAAATTTAGAAACCCAACTTATGCTTGCTTAAGGGGAAAGGTGAGTTGGGGTGCTGCATAAAACCAGAGATTGAAATGAGCACAGATAAAGTTCCTTAAGCCAAATATGGAATAGACAAGAGCTACTCCTTGCTCAACGAAATGGACTCAACACCCCATATTAAACGCCTAAGAATGTACCTGACTAGGAAGTATCTTAAAACCTATGGATTGCTATGTCTCCGAAAGAGAATCAAGCGTGTGTACAGGGGCATAAACGCAGCAGTGATAGGACTGGAGAGGTACGGTGAGCAAATGAAGACCCTTTGAAGTCATATTGCATGGTACCCATTCCACGGGTCTCAACTCTCCAGGTTTAAGGTATTCTTCCTTCAGCTAAAACATGCATGTGGAACCCAGAGTATGATCAACCGTGTGATCGGGAGACGTGTTCCAATATGTGTCAGTTTCCGTCCCCTGGTACTCGGGTGCAACATTCCAGACGCTTTACTAACACTCTCCCGACTTGGAGAGTCAGTGCCTTTAACCTCCTGTATGGCGCAGTT